>NC_046364.1:15940974-16208767 GCF_011125445.2 Fundulus heteroclitus | reverse complement strand
AAAGTGATGCATAACCATGCCAGGCAGGAAAAAATACATCCATACTAAGAAAGTTACGTTCAATCGGCTCCAGGGTGATTCAAATGTCCCCTCCTTTTTTATGAATGGATGAATAAATGTATCTGGTGAATCATTTTCAAACAAACCAAGAGCAGTAATTAGATGGAATGATTATCTATAGTGAGATATAAGTGGCAGATTGATTTTGGTAAAACATAACAAAACATAATTTTTTAAGTTTAGTTATTTAACTAAGACACATTAATAGAAACATTGGCAGGACGCCTAATTGTAGATATGTCGGGTTTAGCAGAGCAGCTAAATTTGATATATATGTATTTCATATATATATATGTAGTCCTATGGTAGGTCCTAAAGACATGACATATTATGCCGAAATGGAACAATATGTTATTAGAATAGTTTTTTGGTTACTTAATGGTGAGATGTCACAAAGTTTACAGGCGATCATCTGGAGATCTTTGGTTGCCAGGTCATTTCACAAAGAGTTTCACCCGTTTGTGTACAATTTAGTTAAGTGGAAACCAGAGCTACTGAATTTATCAAATTACAAGCATCACTGCAATACCAAAGAGTGCAATATAAAATCACATAGCACAGTCTGGATGTCGTGAACAAAGTTCTGTACACTAATTATGGATTGCTAGACATCAAGTGGACTTTCGCTCCACTTGATGCCTCCATGATGTATATTTTTAGTGGCCAAGACTAAATCTGGTAGAGTGGTCTGGACATGGTCATGAAGGAAAAGAAAGAAAATAGTTAGCAAAGTGTTGGTTAATCATAACTAATACGGTCATTGCAATGCTCAGCATAAGTATCAGTTACCAATTGCAAATTTCCTGATATCTTGCAGCCTTGGTGTAAATGAGATCTCTCATGTACTTTGGTGTGTCATGTTGATTTACTCTGATCCATGTGTATTTTAATATACGTCGAGATTAATCTGATGTTACCTTTGTTATTGTACCAAAGAGATGTAGACGCTATTTCAATCATTTTGGCCATGTCACATTCAAGCAGGTGTCTCAAAAGGAGACATCGACGCCTATGTGGAAGTGTCCGACAACAAAAGACGACGTAATGGCGATGAGAATGAAGCTTACAGTGTTAACAGGGGCATCTCTGTCTTATTTACCAATATTAAGGCAAGAACGAAAGGAAAAGTGTTCAGATGAGTTGTAAATCGTGTCGGTGAAGTTATTTGAAGGAATCCATGTTAAAGCCCAAGTTTAAATACCTGACTTATACCCAACTTATATACTATATTAGTAACTTTAAAAAGTTACTGGAGAGTGAAGTAGACGTTTTCATGCTGCCATCGAGTCATCCATGGCACACAGTTACAGTGAAATTCTATATTAGGAGTGGAAGTTTTGCATTAGACTTCCTATTAAAGGCTTTGTGCCAAAATGGGAGTCCTGTTAACTGATTGTAGCTGACAAAGATTCAGGTTATGCAACCAGAAGTTGCAACATACATGTATCCAAAACACAGCAGATCTAGTGTCAAGCATTACCCTCTAATTTAACCATCTTAACTAATTTAACTGACTATTAATCTTTCTGAACAAAATTTGAGTTACCATCGCACAGCCGAACGTGCGGTAGCTCTCCATTGAACACTGTTGTGTTCAGTTTCTCACGTGGTTGCGCTATATCCATCTTTTAAATTTTTTCTAGACTCCTTTTAGGTTTTGGGAAAGGAATAAACATCAGGATAACGCCTGAATTGTACTTTCCCCACTGATGTTTAACCATTTGTACTTTAAAAAACCTGACCACAATGCATTCACAGTGTAAAATCCCCCGCCTTGAACCCCCTGCAGCTAAGGGGTGTTTCACTTTATTACATGGCAATCAGTGATTGGTCAGTTACTGACGAGCCTTAAAGATCGACTGACAGGCGGTTGCTGCGTATTGTAGATTTATTTTGTTAATCTGTGAGGGGTAGTTGGTAGGGCCTATGCTGTTATAGGCAAGGCTAAGAGTCAACAGGTAAACTGATGTGCAGGTTTAACCAATATTAAACAGCTGAGTGAAATAGTTCAAACATAAAAGCTTAAAAATAAGGTGTTCTGTGAATGATGCAAAATGCTTGCCTCTGGGTTGAAGTTTAGTTTACCAGAGTTGATTTATTTGAACATTGTTAGATTTCTCCCTGAAACTACCTTGATAACTTTTTCATTTGTAAGGATTGAACAAAGTGGATAGCACGTTTAAACCCATCTGTTCACTGCGTGCAGACGTACAGCTGCAGAAAACAAAAGAACTGGTAGGCTGGGGTGAGGGGCGACGTGCACTCCTGCACATCCTCATAAACGGAGTCCGCCGTCACTGAAAGGACAGGTTGTCTGAAGACATAACACCTGGTTGGGGAGAGGCCCTAACCTGCTGAGCTCCCGCTATTCTTTATCTTTGTGTTTAAACACCAAAGCAAACTTACTTACAGGACAGTTCCAGAAAACAATGAAAACACTGAAACTTATGCAGAATGACTTGTTACAGCCAGTGAGTGAAAGAAAGAGGGAGAGACAGGGGCGTGCAGACTTCCAGTGTGTGTTAGACAACAAGGTCAGCCCATCCCCGGAGAGGTGTTGGCTTTCTAACAGAGTATAGCTACTTGAAACCAAGGTCACTGCTCTGTGGCTGTGAGAGGGACAGGGGAGAAAGGCCTGGCTGGGACAGCTCTGCCACATGTGTTTGTCAAGCTCACTGACTACATAACCAAGTACTCAAGGAGTTTTAATGTGCTTGTGGGTACATGTCTTAACACGGATAAGAGTTTGAGTCCCGGTGAGAAAATAAAGACACCAAACAGCTCCTAAATACCTTTTTCTATGTGTGTCAGTTTTAGTTTGATTAGGGCCAGACCAGCGCTATGTTCACATAGCATTATATCACCTCATGAAGCTTACGTTGACAGGCTTTTCATTAACTCAGAAACTCACTGAGAGGTGAAAGCGTGAATAGGATCTTCTTGTAAACATACAAACATCCGTTTGTCCACTACATCCACAGGGGGCGGAATAAGAGTTATTGGGTGTACAAACAAAACCCAACTGCACAGGGGAGGGAGGGCTACTTCAATGTTATCTTATCCTCCACCACCTTGGACAAGGGCCTAGCAGCTCTAAAATTAGCCATCACATCTAAACACAGTCTTTGGTGTAGCAGCTACTCTTTGATGGGAACTTGGCTCACGGCTGATGCAATGAAAGAACACCCAATCCCATTTCCAAATGCAGAGATGTAGCCAAGACTGTATACGAATGCAAGCCAGAGACGCAGAGTCCTTGACAATCTTGTTTTTTTTTACACGTTAGAGGGGAGTGGATGATTAGCTGATTTGCATATTTACTGTGAGCCGGCCTACTGAACAGTTTTACTCTGATCAAGCCAAGTCTATAACTCATGTTCATTTTCCATTTCAAGATAAAAAAAGGTAACAAATGAATCTACAGTACATTGACAAGGCTAAAAACAAATGAGGCTCAAGCAGCATGATATTGAGATGTGTTGTTTTAGATTAACTTTGCAGGAAGCAAACTAAATTATCCGGTCAGATCCATTTCTCAAACAAGCTTGTAGCTGATTATGGGAGTGAGTAGGTAACTGAAGGAAAGGGGATTCAAAAACCACCACTGGTCAAACATCACGTAAACATGCTATCTGTACTGTAGATGTTAGACTGTGTACCAATCTACTATTCCCCATCTGATAGGTAAGAAATCGAGTGATCCTTAAAAGGATATTAAGCATTTTAGAACAAATACATTTAACAAGGTGAAACAAAACCTCATGCACTCGCAAGACAGGATTCTAACTGAAGACAAAGGCTCACAAACAAGAACATTTACCGTATTTTTTGGACTTTATTTCATTGATTGGCCGATCCTGCGACTATATATATTTAGGTGTGACTTATTTATCAAATTTAAATGGTAATTCATCCTGACCAGCATGAACCAAGGAGTAAACGTTACCGCCTATAGCCACAGAGCTTGCTAGGCTTGTGAAAACTATCCTGCACCTGTACCGTATCATGATGGAGTGAAAAAAGTTGGAGAACAATAAGGAAAACATCTGCAAATTTATTATCACAGGTTGCAGTGTATATATCACAAAGAACCACCCGGAGTGCAATAAGTGGTAGCTATTTATTAAAGCGCCCTGCATTCAGGCTCTTAGTGCCTCTAATAAAAAAGTTTGAGAAGGTAAAGAGGTGGTCAGAAACTAGAGCTAAATTGTTTCATTGCCAAAATATCACAAGTCAGACAGAGACCACCTTTTCATTAAAACCCTGGTTGAGATGGAAAGGATGAATGTTTTTTTAGTAGCTGGAGATGGACTGCTCATTATCTGGGATTTATGTTTGCTATGATCCTAAAGCGAGAGGACATTAACGCTTCAACCTTTTCTGTATTCATCTCAAGCCATTATCGCAACATTTCCCAACATTATCGCATATTTGCAACTCTAATATCATGCCGGCCAACTTTTTAAAGTACTGTATTTGTTCATTGTGAATATGGTGGCATTGAAGCGCAACATAAAGATTGTGACCAACTTGTACGTACAACATGCAATCTTGGAACAAAAGGACCAAACTCTCTAACTACATTACAAGAAAGTGACAACAACAACACTTTCATCCCAAGCACTTTACAGAATATCCAACATAAGTATGAAAAATAATGAAATTCTAAGATTCAAGCTTCGACTGGACCCCTACCACAATGACTGTGCCAAACCAGCAGGTAGAAACGACCACCTCTCTGAGAACGAGGACAATAAAAAAACAATGAGGAGAAACAACAACCAGCATGGCATTTCTTTCACCGTCTTACAGGCCGTCAACCTTGAGAAATTCAACACAGAATGAACTTGTACCCTCTGTGCAATCACTGGACATACTGAAATCCGAACCCTTGGCAGCCAGTAAAGCCAAGTACTGCATCTTCTTGCTCCCCATTTCACTGAAATTGTATGACCAACAGAAGAGCGAAAATTCCCCTGCCTAAGATGTAAGCTCCCCGCCATTCAACTGGCTATTAGCGTATTCCTCCACACTCCAAGCCACAGAGGCTCGCCTGTTCCCTGCAAACAGACTTTTTCTATAAAACATCAGTATGCAGTCTGCCTCCAAGGGAAGGGGGAGGAGCAGCGCGAGGGAAGGAAAAAAAGGGAAGGTTGGGAAAACAAAGCTCCTTTGGTCGTCGCTCCAGCCAGGCCAGGCCTGAGCTGCAGCGGCGGGGGCGAGTTATGTAATGTGACTGGCAGGCCCCGCTTCCCAGTTCAGATCTGCTGCTCACAATAATCCCTCCTGAGGAACAAGCCCCGCTTTGGAAGGAGAGAAGGAGATAGAAGTGGAGCTGCGAGGGGAAAAGCAGCGGAGGGGTGAGATTACAAGAATTTTAGCCTTTCATCTGCACCAAATCTAGCTCACTGACATCTACCCTCTGAGCTCCTCTGCTGAAAGATTACAGCTGAAATAAAAGCGACGCCACTAATGACCGGCTACGGCATAGAGTTACCAGTTCTGTGCAATCAGCCCACGTGCAAAAAACATTTAAGAAATGTACTTTTACACTACTTAGAACTGGTAAAATAGACAATCTCGCATCATTTGTTTCTAAAGCGTTACACTGTGCGTGTAACGTAAGCGCCGTGGCTTACGCGTGTTTTTGAAAAGGGGAAATTTACCCCGGGGCGCTGTGAAGTACAATCCACAGCTACGCGTTTCTGCGCAGAGAAGAACGTCCGTCACATGGAAAGAGCAACATGCGTCCATCAATCCGCAGTGTGCGTCAACAACAAGGTGACATCTACCACCTCGTGGCTGAACTGAGACCGGACTATTATTTTGGGATACTTTTGGACGGGAACTTTGACACAGGATGTCGTTTTCCACTTTATTCCTTGCCAAACAGGAGCGTATATGCATCTGAAATTATAACTTCAACCTAATTTAGGCGTTGCCAAGTGTAAGTACTCCGTATTACGCGCATGTTATGCATGTGGTGTAAATATCTTGAATTATCAAAATGGAAAGCTAACCTACGCGTAGGACGCGTGTGCTGATTTGCTGTAATGCGGATGGTGTATTTTCTCCTTAACACTATTATGCTGACACATGCATTAAAACTGCCATTTGTACAATTTCATCCGCCAAATGCAATTGCATTACCAGCGCCTTGCAGCACCCCATAAATCCTTTCACAAAAATGATTCCTACAGTCAAATTAACAAATCAACTTAGACCAGAGTGTGAAGGTAAGGTCCAGAGAGCATCATCAACGTTGGCCTCACTGCTTTCTGATGACGGAGACTAAATGTTTGTCAGAATGTTTTTGTCAAGCTGTGGTTTCACAACCGCGCGTTAGTGACAGGCCTCCGTTTAACCTGCCTTTGATCACGGCGACATGAACCAATAAGCCAACGTCAGATTCTTTAACTTTGTGCGCCAACACACGTCAACCCAGCTCCACGGCAACCCTGAGCCGCACGCGCCAACACACACTGCACACATACTTGCAAACTCGGCTCTGAGACTCCCTGCCTTGCCAGCTGAGCGGCGTTAAAGCAGATGATCACTTCAAGCATCCCGTTCCAGCACCTAAAATCCCACGAGACCCAGGGGCGCCTCACACCTCGCAAGACATTGTGTGAACATAATCAGTCAAATATAAGACCTCTTTAGATGATGCATAAGGAGTTTTTCCATCCCTTTTTATATAATATGCCCTTTCAGATTTTTTTTACTATGAAAACGATGAATCCAAATGATAATCAGGATATGTGTTGCCATGGCAACAGTCCAAGCAGTCGATTCTGCATGAATACGTTACTGCATGCTGGGGAATTCAGGTTGGAAAGGGCTTGTTGCCATAAAATCCAGGTATAAGCAGCACGAGGAGAGCATTGGCCGCATCTGGGTTAGACAAAACAAAGACAAAGAAGCAAGTGATCGGCAGTAACCTCGGCCGGTTCTGTAAACCATGAGACCAGGTTGAGGATTTAAAGCAGTTAAAAATAAAGCTCTGATTCTGATTTACTGAGCTGCTTGCCTGGAAAGCATGTGACTGGCATCACATGAGGTATGGGAGGAGGAGGAGAGTGGAAGAGGGTTTGGTGTAAGTGTGACTCTGTTTGTGTGCGTGTGTGTTTACCAGCCACTGAATGTACATTCACACACAGCACATCTCCAACTTTGGGCACTATAATAAGCTTTGTGATTAGTTTCCTTGGTTTCCACTGACAGAGAGAAGATATAGACGGCTCTGAGAGGTAAACAGAAACAGCTCTTGCTGCTGCTGCTGCTGCACAGCAGCATAAAGGAAGGCATACGAGAAGCGGATGGAGGGAGACTTAATAGATTGAGGGGGGATGAGAAGGAAGAATAATACATACAAAGGTGAGAAAGAGGGGAAAAGCCAAAGCATAGAAAAGACTAGACTCCAAAATACACATAAAAAATGTATGTTATATTGTTTTTAATTTAGCATTTGTAATTAGAAAATTCCTCTTAATGGAATTTGGCTCCTTCTTACAACAATCCCCCGGTGTCAAAATTGGCTTTTGTAGCCTATTGTATCTAAGCACCTCCTTAAATATGCATCTTGAGCCTGAAAACTGTGAAGAGAAAACAATCCACGTTGCCTATGTTGCTTCCTATTTTGTGTGATTTGTTAACTAATAGCTGAACCACTATTAGTGGAGTTGAGTTTATAACTCAACTTCGCTAACGCTGTCTTAATGTTCTTTGACACAGAGATACATGACACACAAGGTTTTGCTCCCGTAACAATAAATGTATACAGGATTTCAGCGACAGTCCCATAACCAACGGGAAGCCACATTTGTGCATGTGCAACGTATGAATGCGAGCGAGACAGACCAGGGGATTTGTGGGACTTTGGTTGGACACACGCTAGTTCTGCCCTACAGAGGCTGTGACCTACTTTTTATAGTCTATAAAACAGACAAGCACACACACAGCCTCTGACAAAGGGACAGGAAAGCAATGGTTAGGCACGCACTAAGCCTCATTCCTAATACATGCATTCCACTGGGTAGAGCTCAATACTACTGTGCTTTCAGCCTGCCTGCTGGTACAGGCATCTCCTGCAATTACAAACTCATGCATGTCTGACAATACAGGGTAAAGGCAGACGCCCCTTCGTGAAACCAAACTGGCTCAGAATGCCTTTCTCTGTAGTTGTAACAGTGGGAAAAATACATACTATGAGAGAATATTAACATAATTTAAATCATAGTTACATTTATTTGGGCACAAAACCCAGTAAAACACAAGGTTTCTGGTGGCACATAATTAATAAGGAATGCCCCTACACGTGCTGCATGATGCAGCACAGCCCATGTTCTGAAGGAAAGAAAAACAAAATAACCAAAAAGACCAAGCTCGAAGAATAGATGCTAGCTAAAAATGCCTCAAGAGAAAAAGCCGTAGAAAAGGAGCACGGATCAGCCTGATGAGAAATTCACTGAAAGATATTTTTGAACCTACCGATTCCATGGCTGTGGGAGAATGTCAGTGGGCTAAAATCCAACTAGAAAATAACACCTGCTGCTGTAGCGTCCACAGAATCCTGGAAAACAAGAGAGAGAGAAAAAAAAAACAGCATTATTTCCAGAAACAACGCAAACACTCTCACATTCCTTGCCATGGATGTGCCTGTGTGTGGATGCAAAGGGTCATGTTTCTCACTGAAAACGGCCCAAATAAAACAATTTAAATATAATCAACATGTAGCAGTGACACCTAAAACTACATAGTTATGCATAATCACAAACTACAATTGGGCCTTTTCTAAGGGTACAATCACAGCAGAAAGGTCCTTTGGTCCACTTGTTTGGTCTGGACCTAAAGCAGACTTCTTTCTTTTTTTAGTTTGTTGTGGTTTGTTTTCATATTGTCCTTTTTCCAAGTAAACTATAACTTGTAAGCAAGCCAGGCGTGAGACAATCGTCTTTCTCATTAGACATAAATTACTAGCATGGGAGGTGGCACAGACCCGGTAAAGGGAAAACTATGATGGAAATCCTGCGTGCAGCACCTCTGTTCTGCAGGTCTACTCTGCTAGTACAGCTCATTAAACGCAGGTTTTGAGACATTTTGTTTGACATTTTGTTCTAATTTTGGATCGGTGTCGGACAATGGGCTCTGCAAGGAGAAGGGGTCCCACAGCATGCTAGGAACAGGTATGATTTGAGTACTACGTTCTCAGTACGTTTTCTCAGTATCACATTTCACCAATTTTAGCTTCCCTTCATTGGCTTCCAGTTAAATCAAGAATATAATTTAAAATTCTCTTTCTCGCTTATAAAGTCCTTAATAATCAAGTTCCATCATGTGTCAGAGCTCTGATTACCCCGTATGTTCCTAACAGAGCACTTCGCTCTCAGACTGCAGGTCTGCTGGTGGTTCCTAGAGTCTCTAAAAGTAGAATGGGAGGCAGATCCTTTAGCTATCAGGCTCCTCTCCTGTGGAACCAACTCCCAGTTTTGGTCCGTGAGGCAGACACCCTATCTACTTTTAGGACTAGACTTAAAGCTTTCCTTTTTGACAAAGCGTATAGTTAGAATGGCTTAGGATATCCTGAGCTATCTCTATAGTTATGCTGCTATAGGCTTAGATTGCTGGAGGACATCAGGGTCTATTTTTCTCACTCTGCTGCGTTCTCCTACTGTTCTCCAATATGCATTGTTAGATATTATTTTAACTTTTTGTTCTGTCATTTTTCTCTTCATAGTAGGTACACCTGGTCTGACGCTCTGTTAGCTGTGACGTCATCCAGGGGAGACAGATCATCCACTATTACCATATAACATAGAAAGCTTTCCTGGATCAATGTGTGCTTTTGTGTCTTTGCTCTGTCTTCTCTAACTCCCAGTCGGTCGAGGCAGATGACCGTTCACACTGAGCCTGGTTCTGCTGGAGGTTTTTTTTTCTCTGATAAAGGGGAGTTTTCCTCTCCACTGTCACTGCATGCATGCTTAGTATGAGGGATTGCTGCAAAGCCATGGACAATGCAGACGACTGTGGCTCTACGCTCTTTCCTGTGGAGTGAATGGCGCTTGTCAAAACTTGATGCAATCTGCTGGGTTTCCATACATAGGAAACTTTTTTACCAATCTGCCTGGATGATATTATAGAGTTTGACTTTGTAAAGTGCCTTGAAATGACATGTGTTGTGATTTGGCTCTATATAAATAAAATTTAGTTATAAGCATTTTAGCTTTTTTAAGTCTCTACACTCCTGAGATCTGTACTTGTTAAAAAGACATACAAGACCAACACCAAACAGTGTTGCACTTTGCCCCTAAATATATAATATAACGCAGTTTGTTAAATACCTAAAATGTGATATGAATGGAAACAACATGGATTCATTTATTTTTATTACACCAAGAACTAAACATGGAGTCGGCAAACATGGCATCATCAGATGATTCTTACTTCAGGAAAACACAACTCTCACATTTGATAATCCAAACAGCTACAATATTAAACAGGTAAAATATACATAGCAGTGGGATAAAGATTAGATTGGGGAAGACGTTTAACTAGATAAACAGGAGGCCAGCTCCTCCTTGTTTTACCTCTTTATCCTCGTCGCAGTAGCAAAGAGTAAAACAGGATTTTCTGACTTCAGTAAAGCAGGTGGTACATGCGATGTAATCCTATCATTTGAGGGAACCAGATAAGGGCCCAAGGCTACACAGCAAGGTTCGATTGCAGAATGATAAGCAACATCTACGAGCTGGAGAGATGCAACTGTACAGGTTTTATTTAATCTGTTAATTTTACACACTCGCTGCAAATGTTGCATTTTATAGCTTAGTTTATGTTTTTGTTTTTTTATTATTATTTCTTTTATTCTAGGAACCTGTACAGCACCATGGATACTGTGGGTGTGTAAAGTGCTCTATAAGTAAAGCTTGATTGTTAAACACCAGACAATGTATAAAATCTAACAATCTCAAACAGAGAAGTTGTCTAAGAAACCCCCAAAAGAAAGCAATTATTTGTCTCAAAATGATCAGTAACTCTGAGTGCACCGTTACGCCCGTCTTGGAGATGTTTAGAAACCACGCAGTGTTTTCACCCTGATGAAAAATTATCTTTATTATTGTGTCTGCCTTAAGATCCTGTTTATGAGCTTGTGAATCAGCAAAATGTTGTTGTAAGAAGTCAACAATTAATAGTAAGTCTAAGCCTCACCAAAAAATGGATGCAAGAGAGGAAATGCATTTTCACAGACCTAAAAGCTGAGCGCTTTACCATATGACAGTTACCAAAAAAAAAAAAAAAAAGACACCAATACATGAAACAGGTGGGTCATTTAAGCTAAACCTAAATGCTGCTCCTGTAAAGCTCATAGCTTTGGTCACAACAGTGCCTCTGAATGCAAAACGTAAATTCAACAAAATGTTCAATTTAGGACCAACTTATCTCCCATCTGTAGCCGCACTGCAGAGGGGGCATGTGGAAAGGGATTTTTAATGCCAGCTTACAGCTTTCTTTTGCAACACAACACATACCGGAAATGTACTTTTGTTTTTTGCCAAAAAACAATCAAAATGTGAGGTCTGTGTCATAGAACACAAAAACAAGATGTCTTAATATTGTTATAAAGTTATTATTTTAAACACTGAAGAAACACACTGCTGACAAATGAACAGATAAATATGTGGCGAGTTGGGAAAAGAAACAAAATGGGAGTATTTGGCTGAATAAAGAAATAAGAAATAGTTGGGCTGCTTGTTGGAGGCTAGGTGTGTTTTCAAAAATTGGACTGGAGAAAATTTGTCCTAGGAACCTAATTTCCAGGAACCCTCTCAGTGACCCAGATATTTTCTGTGTGCATTACCGCTGTGAGGAACAATGTAGAGCCGTTTATGTAAATGACGTTCACTGACACCGAGGAGAGACCGCTCCTCCTCCAGGAGATTTGCTGCTTTAGGAGCGTGTTAAAACTGACCCACCCACCAAATATTGAAAGGAGTATCTACTCACAAAATCAAAAACGTGATGCATTGAGCAGGGAAATCATAGCTAATAATGCTGACTTGGCTTTTTATCGCCCGACTCAAAATTGAACTGAACTGGGAAAGCTGACAGAGCTGGTGACTGTTGGCTGGTGAGCCTAAATTCAAGGCGATCTAAAAAAAAAAAAAAAAAAAAAAACTGGGAAAGATACAACTTAACTTGTTGGAATAGTTTTTGATAATAAACTCCCACATTTGCTCGGAAGTGTTATATTAGGAATGAAAGTTTTTGTTGCATCTCTGCTGGAGTCTTGCCAGGTTCTTCTTGGTAAAAGAGATGTTTGGTCTCAGTTAGGCCTTTCCTGGTTAAAGGTTATCATCATAATAATAGCACCTGCACAACTTATATGAAGTCTCTTCAAAGTTCATGGAAAGGTGTAACCACAAAAAGGAAAACATTACAGGGATTTCCCAGAGTTTCTGTTTTCCCGCCCTTCAAGCAAAAGGACAACAGGGGACAGTACCTGCTGGTCTGGATGATACATTAAGGATAATATGTTTCTAGAGCCATGCCTCCTCTGACACTGAATTAAAAGAGCTAAAATAACAATCTGGGAATACTAAAAACTTCCTCTGACTTGGGAGCTATGTGCTGCACAGGAGACACCCACTAGAGCTGCACAGAATAATGAACTGCAGTCGTCACCACGGTATCAGTGTGTTTAATATCAGATCTGTTAAAGACAGGCTGGATGTAATATTTGGAGGGTTACAGATTTTCTTGGGCCCCAGCATGCTAATAATACAGTAGGTAGCCACCAGGATGGCCTTTACACGTCTGGTATATATCTGAACGACCAGGATCCGAATGCTCAGGGAGTTTGGAGAGGAAACAGTGATAGAAAAGAAAGTAGTGAAGAAAATATGGGTTTATTCTAATAGATATATTATCACAGCAATTTTTAACAATAATCTCCTAATGTCATGCTTTCCTCATATTGCACAGGGTACATCCAGAGCGCCTTGCCTCCCTGACACCAATCTGCTCACCCTATCGTACAAACTGCTCTCCCGTATTTGACTGCACAAGTTCACCAACTTTTACACCAATTACAATTATTACTATTGAAGATACAGAAAATAAAAATCTCAAAACTTATCTTAAGGAGTCAAAGTTGAAGACGTATTCATAAAAAGTTAAAATAATTATTTCAGAATGATAACAGCTTTTATGATTTTAGATGAATATGTCAGTAGTTCTCAGTCTACTAGTTTAATTAAATGATGCTGCTACAATAAACCTGACATTAAAATACTATCATTGTTAATAGTATTATTGACTCACTTTTAATGATCGATGTATAATGTAAAAATCCCAACATTATCAAAAGAAATCCTGAACTGGGTGAAATATTGTGGCCCTCCCCCTAATGCCTCCTCGGCTATACAATGAGAACAAGGCTTTAATCAGGATTTAGACAGAAGGACATGTGAGGATATTTAACAGAGGCCCAGTGTTTGGCCGACATTCCAGTAATTATGGGTAACACCCCTCCACCCTCGTCTGAACCCACATTTGTTTCATCTATCCTGTTTTAAAGGCAGCACAGAGGGATTTAGGACCACTAGCAAGCAGGTAGCGTCTAGTTGTCGGCTTTAGCGCAGGAAGGGTGGCAGGTGGGACTGCAATGGGATTAAGGCCAGACCTCCTTGGGATGGCTTTGAGCAGTAATGAGGATGACTGTAAGATGTATTTGTGTTTGTACTGCAGTGAATCCTGAGGGGTTTTCCCCGGTGGGAAGGACAGGACTAATGGATTGAAATAATCCAGTTATACACAACAAGACTACCTTTCAAACGGCGTTTGGGATTCAGAATACATGCAACTCCTCGTGACCGCAAAGCAAACAACAACACCATGTTAAGCATAGCTGGGCTGAGGAGAAAACTGGATGCTAATTGAACCGATTAAAAAAAGAAAAACGTCAATGGCCAAGTTAAGGTGTGGGATTTCCAAACAAGGTGCATACATCTGAAGAGAAATTGTAGTATCATAACAAAATAGAGATACAGCGGATTAAAATGAAAAGTATTCACGGTTGTGCAAAAATGGCAGGTTTCATTGGCAAAAATATCAATATCCATCATTTAATTCCCCCTTTTCCCCAAACTAATGCAACATATATCCACCAATATTAAACTGAAAACCAAACGAGTCAGACAGGAAGAAGACGTTACACATAAAAAGGTTTAAATTTGTAAGCAAAGGATTAACGCTGCCTTTGCACATTCATAAACTAATACTAGTTCAGAACGCGTCTGAAGACTCAGGGTTTGAAAAACAAACGCCGCACAACTGGCCCAATTACAAATCTTTCTCCAAAAACGAACATAGGATGACCTTTGGCAGGTGTGCAAGCTAGCCAAGTGCACGCCTCTGAGCAAAACAGCAGCAGATAGAAGGGCTACTCACTTCTTGTAATGTTAAAAAAAATAATAAAATGCAGCGATCCGCTACCCAGTACCACCAAATAAAGCCGTCTCATGATTCCATACAGTAATAATGCCATGCTGCTTTGACCTGACATAAAAGGAGGCTAAGCAGAATCAAGTGTCTGTGAACGGACTACTTCTTAATTGCAATCCCAGAGACGGTGACATGATTCCTTCTGGCTGACTAGTTCGTTAATATGGGACGCCTGTTATGTTGAAGCTGCCCAAGCCTGCGAGGTTTAGAGGCATCCTTGCTGCAACACACCACAACACAATGGCTGAATTCCCTCGTGTCCTTCATCTCTCCAGAGAGCCGGTATGGAGCCCTTCCTTTGATTCAGGTGTGTTAGAGAAAGGATGCATGTAAACGTTGGAGGACAGTAGCTCTTAAGCCGGGCGTACACTGTACGAGTTTTTCAGTCGTGGTACTTATATACATCTCAAACTGTGCGACGGAACCGCGGGGTTTAAAAAGTTCACCGCTCACGATCTGTGCGGCGCGACGCTCGGACGAGACCGGACTGCTCACACTGTACGTCGTGTCCCCTCTGGGACCGCTCGCTGTGGGGACAGAGGCAGGCGAGCGACGGTAGGTGACAGGGACCCAGAGCAGGGGTTCGAGCCCAGCTCTGGCGAAGCCCGCAGGAGGCACCGGGCGTCAGGGGAACGGAGGGGAGAGAGGAGGGACGAGACGCACCGGCGGCCGCGCGGCACGGCAGGTCGCCCGGCCCGCCCCCCCAACAAGCGGAGGAGTGCCGAAACAGGCGGCCAGCGCGTTGCGGACCGCGGAGGAGTGCCGAAACAGGCGGCCAGCGCGTTGCGGACCGCGGAGGAGTGCCGAAACAGGCGGCCAGCGCGTTGCGCGGACCGGACGGCTCGCCCTCCCCAACACCGGCCGGAGGTTGCTTCAGGGACGCCCGCTTCCCTCCCTCCGCTGGCGGGGACGGAGAGGAGGGGAGGGCGCCCCCTCGTAGCTCTGCTTGCGCTCACAAAAACCTCACGACAGCCGACTGAATTTCAAACATGTTTGATTTTCACCGATCGTCCGATTCCTGATCTGGAGGTAGTCGTGAGAAGCCAGTCCCCCCTCCTCCCCCCCTCTACGATCAAGCTGAAATTCGGCCGATTCAAAAAATGCTCGCACGACTGAAGAATCGGCCCGAAAAGGGGAAAAACTCGTACAGTGTACGCCCGGCTTTAGCGGGTGGACATGGACACCCTTGTTTTAGCTCCAGAGCACTAAGCTCCAGGATGGTGAAACAAGTAATGGTGTTTTCCTTTATAATTAGTACCTTCGGAAGTCATAGTGATAAATGTTTGTAATACCTGACAAACACACAATAAAAAGATCACTATCAGTGATCTTTATTTGAAACACATGTTTTTTCTCCACAGAAACCTTGTTCGTTGTTGTTTCATCATTATTGTGTATGTTATTTTAGCCATTTAAGTTATTTTAAACAGGGAAACAGTCTCCAAATATACATTTTGAGACAAGCTGCTTAAACAAATTACATTTGTAATCAGAGGTTCCACTGTACTTTATTGAACCACCATTTCATTAATTTTACCGATTACGTCTTCTTTGTTACAAATCTGTCATTAAAAGAAAAAATAGATGAGATGGTTAAGTAGATTTCAGGCGGATTCTCCTTACATTTGCTTATTTCGATTATTTGGCCAAGAAGCTGAATATATCCACAATGACCCTAGATATCATCCGTGATATTACCGATTAAAACATTTCATGCACCAGAAATAAGTGAACCGTCTTCAAGAAAGAGAAGAAGTCCAGTCGCTTTCTCCTCAAGCACTAAGCAGAGATAGAACCACAAGAGCACAGGAACATCTATTACCATTTACACCATAACTCAGGCACCAGCGCAATAACGGTAAAGAACAACTTGCAGCTCAATCCAACGCTGGAATGAGACATATGCTTACATCAGTTGCCTGGGTCTAAGGACACAACTTTCCTAAACAATTAAGAAAAAAAAAAGTGCATCCGCATGAAAGGATGCTGCACTACTGAAACCGCTGTAGTAGGTATGCCAGGCCCATTGGTGGTGCTGTGACTGTGCAGAAAACACAGACAACGCATATGAAGTAAACATAGCAAAATGGTACGTTCAACGAGATCTTTATGTGGGCTGGCACGGTACACACAGTGCAGAGCGGGCTGGTTAGAAAGGAAGAGTCTGAGGATGCTAATAACAGCCACAACAAAGGCAATATTTGCCTTAGCATGAACACAATCCATGCGCAGTTATTCAAAAGGGTACCTGGGGAAACTTCTGGAAAAATCACAGACTCTACCTTTAAGTACACCCCTAAAATGCTCAAACGCTGAAGACACAGTCGACCTGAAGAATCCTCTTCTACTGCAGTATAATGTTCAATACCAACAACTTTCTGAATTTACAAATGTTGCTAGTACTTCCACTAGTAGGTATTCATCATTTTAACTCACTAAATTATCAGTGTCCTTCTTTAACCTTTTGCTGTATCTTTATAAATATTGTGATATCGTTTTCAAGCCATATCATCCATGCCTCCATGGCGCAGGGAACACCGTACCCCTGTGACCGAGAAAATGCAGAACAGCAGTAGCATTACTGCAACTGGACGTGTCTCGATAATGGATCAAAAGACAGAGCAACTGATTAGAGAGGCTGACATGAAGGAGCTGCATGAATTTCAGCTTGGTACAGATTGTGTTCTGCATGAGTCAACAGTCTTCTGCTTATGTCTGGAGTAGGGCTAAAAGACAGAGACCTTTTCTTTCAAGAAAAAAAAAAAACAACTCTGTGCTCCTCTAAAATCTCCCTAAATCTTCAGCAAAAATGTGTCAGTGTGAGGAAACCAAACCTGAAATGTGGCCACAATTGCAAAGGTTAAGTTTTGTAGAAAAACAACACAGTTCATCACCAATAGACTCCCATATCCACAATGAAATGTCACGGTAGCAGCATCATGCTCTGGCGTTACCGTTCTTCAAAACAAGACTTTTAGACAAAGCGGTTCCAAATACCAGACAGTTTTGACCCAAAATCTTCAGGTGTTTGCTAGAAAGTTGAAGATAAAGAGATTTAATCTAAAGCATTATTTAAGAATCAATAAAATCATGACTTCAGAATATTCAAGCTTTGGATAGTTAGTCAGAGTTCAGACCTAAACCTAATAGAAACCCGTGCCGTTTTCAGAAAACGGGTGTGTGGGCAAGAGATGTGTTCTCCGTCTGATAGATTTGGAGAACTTCTCCACAGCAGTTTTCACATATTGCAAAGACAGGAAGTGACATGCCGACAGACTCCCACAGACTGAACGCTGGAATTAAATCAAAAGGTGACTCAACAATGTTTTAGTTTATGGGAGTGCAGATGAATACAACCAGACTCTCGCAGATTTTTTAGGTTTTATATTTTTTTCATTTAAGCAATACAGGATATATAACATTAAGAACTGGAAAAAGTTTTTAAAATGATCATGTCAAACCTTGCATTTTTCATTTACACTAAAATTCCAAAACATCTTTCAAATTCTTAAAAAGACAAACATAAAATACTTTTTTTCCCCCTTAACTTAACTTTGCAAAACCTTGGAGGACACAGGCAGACATAGGGAATTGAGAAAACATTCCTTGTCACGTGAACAGGAAAGGAACATACAGGACACATCCTGCTCCCGACAGGAACCGAGATGCTATGGATAACACAGACGAACAGCCAAGATCCAAAAATAAACATCTGGGGCCAGGGGCAAAAGCTTTTGGCACAGCCCCAGATACTTCAAAACACATGTATTGACCTCCCAAACTTGAAGAAAAGAAATAAATTAACAGATGTCTGCCTAAATTTGTACAGTTTCACCCAAACTTATTCATAACCCAATGCAGATTTTAATTAAGTTCATGTTTCTGATTGGAAATAAGAGTGATGTTTCTCAACATATAATATAATCAATCTTTAAAAAAAAAAAACTTTATTCATCTTTTTTTTTTTAAATGGAATGTCAACAGCTATATAACCAAAGCGAGAATCTTCATTGGCATAACAACAATCAAAACATTTTACTTGCTATTCATCCTTCATATAATCTCTAATCCTTAGCTACTCCACAGATAAAGTTTGGGACTCTAGCAGGGCCACGAAACATTAATAGTAGTTTCAGT
This sequence comes from Fundulus heteroclitus, assembly GCF_011125445.2. NCBI lineage: Eukaryota > Metazoa > Chordata > Actinopteri > Cyprinodontiformes > Fundulidae > Fundulus > Fundulus heteroclitus. The sequence goes on along the minus strand of NC_046364.1, from coordinate 16,190,068 downwards.
CAGAAACGTTATAGTTGGTAACATTAAAAGATTGCTCCAAACCCAAATCTAGCAGTGGCAATAATCATTTTTGGTTTGCTTGTATCTTCACATTTACATAATGCCAAGCTCAGTAGTGGCGAAAATAGATCTAGTTTTATTGCTGACAACAATATTTTTCCAAGCTATGGGAGCCCGTCCCCCACAGGCTGTGATGTCCCCCCGGCTGACTAACGACCTTAACGGCTTCTTCTGTAGGTCTGAAACAAAGACATTCAAACTTCACTTCTACACCAAAGGACTAGCTGGACCTCCTACCAACAACCCTACAACCCCCTCATCTCTCCCCTCTGACCCCCTACCGATACTAAAGATCACTGAGGAAGCTGTAAATAGGAACATTCAGCCTCAGAACACCAGAAAAACACCAGGACCTGATGGCATCTCCCCCTTCAGCCTGAAATGACCAATTGACTCCCATCTTCACTCAGAGCTGTGTGTGAGGTTCATCTCCTGCTTCAAATGCTCCATCACCATCCCCAGAAAACGCACCATCAAGGGGTTAATTGACTACAGACCCGTTGCCCTGACGCCTGTGATCAAGAAATCCTTTGAGCGACTGGTGTTGAAGCATCTGAAGGACTTCACAAGCCCCCTGCAGTGTGCTTACAATACAGACAGGTCAGGATATGGCCCAGCCAACATGGGACTACAGGGTTCTCGTCAGCGCATTTCAGCGTAACATCGTCAAAATTACCCTGTGAGTATGTTGGCTGATACCTGGGCTCCCTTTCTCCATGTTTTCCCCAATGACTCATTCACTAATACCCAAATTGTTGCTGTACAGTTTTTTTCTATTAAGTTTAGTGTCCCTACACCGTTAAAACTTTAGGACTCATTCTCTGCGCTGCTTATTGCCCGTTGCCTTCTGCCTCCATAGCGGATAACCACACTTGTATTGTATTAGCAGGCTAGGCTACTATTAGCGTTAGCCGTCTGGCCGGAACACTTGCCTCGATGACTTATGAATCGACATCCTCGAATAATTGGAGGTATCATGACAGCCCTACTCAGGACCTGAGCTGGTCGACACTGTTCTGAAGAAGTCCCAACTATCCTAATGTATTCCTTTCTCAATTCTGCAAGAAGGCGCCGCCTGGCAAGGCTGCAGCCACAGTCTTTAGTCTACCCATGTTTGTCATTCTCTTGATGGGCTGTACTTAAATGAAATTCTACACATTATCCAGTCTGTCCAGTGTTTGTCCATCGCTGTGTGGTTTGATTCATACAAAAAATAAAAGATATGTCTGGACTGCAATAAACAATTAGGTCTGCAGAGAGGATTACCAAGACAGATCTTCCATCCATCCGGTACTTGTACGGGTCTAGGGTCAAGAAAACATCTCTGCAGACCCCGCACATCCTGCACACAAACCATTTAGACTTTTGCCTTCAGTATGGCGCTGCAGAGCTCCATTTACAAAACCAGCTGCCAGAGACAGTTTCCTCCCCCAAGCTTTCAATCAATCTGATGAACACAATGAGCATCTAACAGCCTGATTAGTCAGCTACACAGCTATGAAACAAAATAAGTCTATTAGTCTCACAACTCACAACCTCCAAATTTTCTTTTCTCTACATAAGAAAAACCAACACTTTTTATACTGCATACCAAATGTTTATACGGTGTGAGTGCTGTAACCAAAGTTACATTTCTTGATTGTGCACACAATCATGGCCAAATAAGGCTGACTGAGATTATAAAGCCAAAATTACAATTATAAAAAATTACTACTGGTTGCGAAAGTTATCTGGATGTCTCAAAATATTAACAAAATACATCAAATATATAAGCAAACATGACTCCATGTGTTACCAATAAATATGTATCAGTCAATATCTACATTTTTCATCCTAGATATCCAGACACCAAGACAAATAATACCGGTTTAGTGATTGACTATTGTAAATGATCAATTATAAATGTTTGTAGTATTTCAGGTTAAACCATCTTTTTGTAACGCGGAACTGATAGCAAGACTTTTCATGCCTAATGAACTCTAGCAGTTATTGTAAATTTAAAACTAAAACAGATGTAGCAAGCATCAAGTACAACATGTTATTTATATAGCACACCCACAGATCAAAGTACTTAAAATAAATTACTTGAAAAGACAAAACTAATGATATATACAATATAACAAAGCAACCTCGTTCCACAGTTGAGGCGCAACAGTCTGGAAATCGCCATCACCTCACGTTTGTCTGGTCCTTGGAACTATGATTAGATTTTGGCTTGAGGACCTGACGGCTCTAGATGGAGTCTAGACCAGTGGTCTTCAATTCTGGTCCTCGAGGGCTGGTGTCCTGAAACATTTATTTGTTACTCTGCTTCAGCACACCTGAGTCAAATAATCAGGCCATTAGCAGGACTCTGGTACTTGACTGCATACAGAGGAGGAAATTCAGCCATTTGATTCAGGTGTGCTGGATCAGGGACACATCTAAAAGCTGCAGGACACCGGCCCTTGAGGACAAGAATTAAGGACCACTGGTTTAGACAAAAAAAAAAAAAACATCTCAAGTTCCTCTTTTGATACAAACTTTCTTAGTATGGAAGAATTTCTTAAATGATAAGAGGTTTTACACATGTTCTTTTCTGTGAGCTTCATGGTACATTGATTAGTTGAAAAGAACACCTTTGTTTCATGAGTTTGCCTTGACAGCAGAGTTGAAATATCCAATCAGATCTCTGATCAGAGGAAACATATTCTCTGAGGCAATTAACAAGCGCCTGGGTCTTCTCAGAGTTTAGTTGAGGAGAGCCATTTCCAACCAGTTTGTAATTTTTTTATGCAATAAAGTAAATCTGTTTGAAGAATCCAAACATTTTTGAAAGAGCTGTAGAGCTGAATACCATCTGCATAAAATTGATAAAAAGGTATGAAATGTATTATAGATTTGACCAAGGCTGTGTATGTAATATAGAAAAAAAGAAAAGTGCTCAAAACAGAGCCTTGGTGTACCCCATTTTAGATCTTTAGACAATGACATGCCGTGGTTTATATAGGCACTTAAGATTCTGTTTGAAAGGTAAGACCAGAACCATTATAAAGAGTTTCAGAGATTGTCACCAAACTACGAAGTTTGTCAAATAAGAGCATTATAACAGGACTATTTTTTCCCCCGTCTGGTTTAGACTTTAATCAAATATGAGTTATTTTAAGTGTGGGAATATGTGAAGTCCTTTGACATCAGGGGACATGATCTTTTCTGCACGCAAACAATACATCAAGATAACTCTGCAAACAATGTTACTTGGCCGTCATCTTTACTATATGACTGGTTCCTTCGTCTTGTCTTCAGACACCACAACACAGTAACTGCGTAAACAAATGTTATCTGGAAATCAGTTTCAGGAAATACACTTGCTGTAGCTGGTATGGATGGAGAAATGCTCTGTTGCACTGAAAGAAGGTCAAAGTGAAAAGATATAACAGTCATGTGTGAACTGCTGTGTGTTTTTAAAGGAGGATAGGGCAAATTTTAGAGTTTTTGCAGATGTCTGCCCCCTCTGGCGACACCTTGAAATGACACTAGTTTTGTGCCCGTGCATGGGAGAAGAGAGAAAGCATCTACACAGGTCTGTTGTTGATAAGCTTGATGTCTTCTGAGGTAAGAAAGTTATTATTATATATTGAAGTTAGCCCGTGTTCTCTCGCTAATCCATCGATTACGGCGGAGACGGAACAAAACAGCCAGGTGAACAAGAGCACACAGCGCGTCACACCCACGTGCACGGCTAGAGGACTTGGCCTGAATCACTCCATCACTGACTAATCCAGGCTACAGAGGTAAGTGGAGGACAACTCATTTTGCACGTCAGGCAATTGTAAGGGCATGTATGGGAAAGAAAATAAATAATATTTGACTTCAAAACTTGCGTCTTTAACAAATACATTTGAGACTTTAGAAGAGTACTATTAGACCAATTTCAAAAGAGAATGGCAACAACTACAGTGAGTGTGTTGCCCATTAACAGTTATAACATAGTAGATGTTAATGACAATATGGCTACAAAGATCAGAAAACACAAAATAAAAGGCCTGCATCAACTAAGCTACCCAAATCATGGTTAACATTTATTTACTATACAGACAAAAAAGTCTGGTGACTTAATAGTGCTGCGACAATTTCTGATGCTTAAGTCGGCAACCCTATATCAACAGATTGAGTGTTAGCTGTTTGTTCTTGTCAAAAATTTAATAAAAACTTCAATTACAAAAAAAACCCAAATAAATAAGCCTGGTTATAACTAGAAAATATCAATTGTATCCTCAATCAAATGACTTGCTAAGATATAAATAATCCACATACTAGTCAACAAAGAACACATTTCTTATATTATCTTGTATCCCGGTTAAGAAGGGCTCAATTTAATTTTTTTTCCAAATACCAGCCTACAAACCCAAAATAGAGAAACTCTTTGCATCATCATGTCAAAAATGCACAATTTTGTCAATAGGAAACAAGTTTACACATCTGCCTTGTCCACGTGATCATGGTTCCCTATTCTAGGTAAAAACAACCATATGTTTTAGATATATATTTAGATATAGTCACAACACTGCAGGTATTGTCATACACTGGCACTGATAAACGTTCGCCGTTCCATAAGCTTTCCCCAACACTCCCGTAAGGGAAACTGAGCTGATGACACCAGCCCTGCTTTTAACAGTGACCTTCAGCAAGAATCAGGGAGCGTCTTTGATGCTGACAGACTATGACTGCAGATAAATATGAATCTTCCCACTTAAACCCAGAAAATAACCGTGCCATGGCAACAGAAACACTGGTTAAAGCAGAGCTGAACCAGGCACAAAATAATTTTTACTTAAAATCTAGAAGGACAAATAAATATTCAAGTATCTAGCTGTAACAATTACACAAATGATAGCTGGTGCTAAGAAGCCATGGTGATTTTGATTACAACATAAACTCCTGACATACACAAGATTTAATGACAAGAGGATAAAATACAGACTAAATGGTTAATCCTAACCTTAGTGCTTTTGACCATTTTAAACCGTTTTCATTAGTGATAGTGTAGACTTGTGCGGTTGTATTTGAAACATGGTACTGGCTTAGGCTTCAGTAGGAAAGAAGAAGCTGAGCCATGTGTGATGTTTTCAAGTAACTGTAATGTCATGGTCTTGGCTCTCTTTAACAAGCAAATCATGCAGCGCAATGAGCAGAACAGGTGATGAGAAAGGCAGAATTAGCTCGTCTAAAACAAGTGAAAATGAAGAAGTAAAACAGATTAGCAAATATCTGAGGTTATGCAAACAAGTTTAAGCATATACTCAGAATAATATATTTAGGCTGTATTGCTCTCTAGGTTTCTGGCTTAATGTAATGGTAGTAACTATTAGAATAACCTTAAACATCTAACCCTGTTTGCAGTACTATCAATACAAGACAATACTTTCACATACAGCCTATAACAGATGATTTCTTTAGGTTTTGCTATAAGTTAGTCTTATTGTTGAAAGTAATGTTAAGAAACACTTATGTTCGCAAAAATGTTGGGAACTTAAAATGTGTGTGGCATGCTTGATATTCTGGATTCTTTAAATGTTAAATATGAAGCTATGAAGAAACAAAGTTCAGGTTTAAATTATACTAAAACAAACAATGTTAGCATAAAAATTCAACCTGCATAAAGTGCATCCACCCTTCGATTACCAAAATTTCCCCAATCAATTTATGGCTGAAACTTTGCACTAGAACAAAAACACATCATAAACAAGCTATGGACCTTACACCTTTAATATACCTTCAGAAATTACAGCAACCGGTGCATCAGTAGATCAAGCAAGAGCAGAAATGACCCCCCCCCTCCCCAAATCTGTAAGATTGGATCTTAACAGTTATAAGATAACTGTTAAGATCCAAGATGACACACATTTCTACACATACGCACACACAACACTCCATGGAGGTAAAATGTGGACATTTGTGCATCAGATAGCCTATAATGCTAAGGATTTGTAACACAAAATAAGTCTTAAAAACGTGTCTCAACTACAGATATATGACAAAGAAAAGATAACACTGCAATATTATTAAAAAAATATTGCCATCACAATACTGATTATGATTAATACACATTTTCTTCACCATTTGTTTTTTCATCTCCACAACTTCCAGTTAACTTCCAGTTAACTTCCAGTTGATCATCTTTGTCCTAAAGATTTATTTCACATACAAACTGCCTTGTTTGCATAACATGCCAGCCAACGTAGACCTGGCCTCTCCCTCTATCTAATATCTAGATAATATCTCGCACCAACATAAAAAACAACAATGGCGGACTTTGGAGTTGCGGCTATACTTCAGACACCATTCGATTTCTTGTGGATTTTACAGAAACACATTTTGCTCCTCTACTGCGTCTGTTCAGAGCGCCTTGTCGTCGGTCCGCAGATAAACGCCTCTTTTCTCCCTTCTGCGTTCGTTGTTTTCTCACTGCTCTTCCTCGCGTTTTCGTCCTTTGTTACTTCTGTCACAGTGCTACTCGCTGGTGTGGCAAAGGTATTACAGCACCTGTAGAGGCTCTTCTGCCTTAATGTGGTTTCATCTTTATGTTGAAACCGTTCTGTGAGGATGTAGTGTTAAACTCCGTGAACTTACCCATTACACAATACGCATTGGGTGCAACGTCCGGTAGCGTTGCAAGTATCCAGTACCCCCACCTTCGTCGAAGCTACCAAACATCTCTAAAGGCCGCTACATACTCAACGAGAACCGAGACACTATGTCTCGCTACCGCAGCGAATGACGTCATTTTGTTCTCCCAGTCCTGTCTTTGAGGGTCTCCCTGCTTGTTCTTGACTACTCTACTGTGATTGGACAGGATTTAGATGGCCGTCTTTAGGTTGGCGAAACGGAAATGTCTCACATCTGTGGAACTGCAGTCCAACTCTGGTGGTATAAGCGGTTGAACAAGCCAATTACGCTCACTTTCAGCGTTTACTCTATAAATTATCCGAGCGGTTCAGTCCCACCCCCGTAGCACCGCGCATCCCCAATGTTCGCCGTCTTTCCAAATAGCGGCAGAGCGCACTGTGAGCCATTGTCTGCTCCTCAATTTTCGACTCTCTGTGCCCCCATCAAGAGCCATTAGACCTGCTTACACTGCTGCGTAAAGGCTTCCACATACTCGGGCGTACTGTGCGCCGCGGCCATCTTACCCTTCATAGTCAAGCGTACTTATTGCCTACATTTCTTGTGACAAATTGCTACAATTCCCACACTTTTGTGTATCTCTATGTTTAATAGCCTTCCTGCATGCTGCAAAAGATCCCAAATAAAATTAATAGGAGAGTAGTCGTCATGCTTTTTTGATACAACAACAACAACAACAACAACGACGTATAAGCCCGGAAAAAGTGATTGAGCTAGCAGCTCTATTTCCCTTAGAAAACGAGTGTGAATGTGTCTTTGCTTTAAAAAAAACATATATATTCCTTTTTTGTAAAATTAGCAATCGCAACAATTTTATCAAACAGCTCCAAATGTATATAGGTTTCATATCACAGTTATAATAAATTGCCAAAATCAAAATAAGAGGATAAAAATGTCTCCAGCTGATTAAAATAAATAGTTCAACTACATCTGCGTCAGAACTGTTTGAGCTTTTCTGATAAAGTAGTAGACAATATCTGATTTTCTGACTATTAGACAGCTCAATGATGGGCTGTGCAGTGATGTCAGCGACGAACCCCGCCCTACATTAAGACTGAACACAAAACCAAACAAACAAAAGGGAGCCACAGAAGCTCAGTAATAACAGCCAGGGTTCAGCCAGCAATATGTCAAAGCATCAGGTATCAGGCCTTATTGTAATAGCTCCACTAATTAGATTCAGTCATCTGCTCCTCTATGCACAAACACTAAAGGGGAAACCTTACACTGGTGGGTGTGGAGGCCGAGATGGGGGAGCGGTAGGACGGGCTGGGGGGGAGGAGAGAAATGAAGAGATGCACACTACACGGCTGCTCTTCAAAAACATCTACATTATTGATTACTCTGGTTTCTGCAGGGAGGGATGAGAGACAACCGTTTCTCCATACATATCTAGCATGAGTGGCATACGCAGCACACCGGCGAAATTCATCGACACCTTTCTCTAATAATCTGAATGTGGTAAAGCTCTGGTGATGAAATGCAAACACATGGAAAGTGAAGGGCTACACAAAAAGGGAACATTAGGTTTAAAAAAAAAATAAAAAAGTGTACCTAGTAGATGGGTAAAAATGTGAGCGTGTCACATGAACATTCGAAACGGCTAAATAAAAGCCTGATATGAAAAGAAAGCAAGAGAAAAGAGGGAAGCAGGAGATGGGAGGGAACGGGCTCTGCAATGAGAGGGCAGCAGCACTCGTGACACAGTTAGCGACAGCGCTTGTTTATACGGCGAAGCCACGCTGTGGTAGGCTCGGCTCACACGCTCAGCCCTGCGCTACGGATCCTCTGCTGTTGTCAAGGTAACAAGCTTTCTGGACGGGGAGAAAAAAAAATTCTCACATTCAAAAGATGTCTTTTCAAATGCTGGCATCGAGCTGAAACTTGCATGTGCTCTCAGCCACCGGCCTGTGCGTTCGGGGCCATGCGATGTCCGTCCGCAACGTCACTTTTCTCAGAAAAGACCTGTATGAACTTTACGTATCGCTTTAATTACTCCTGCAATTTGCATTTTCTGCAACAGCAGCAATTAATTTGAGCCTGAGCGTTATGAATTTGCCAAAATCCCCCAAACATTTTGCATCTAACATCTATACTGAGGTAAAACCATACACCACGCTGCATATAGGTGATCAAAACAAGTATACGCAGGCATGCATGGCACGATCTCTTACCCAGGAGCCGCCACAACAACAACATGCACACAGACACTGGCAGAGTTTTTACACTGGATGCCCTTTCTGACCGGGACTCTAAACTTGGGTCCCCGGAATAAAGATGCAGACTTGAACCGCTACGCCAAAGACGGACCTCTGCTTTTGACCATTTTACTTTAAACAGACCCAACAACAAGGCCTGCTGGGTTTTATAAAAGTAAAGGTGCAACACACAGAACTTGTTCATTAAAAAGCAGCAAAAACCCGTTTACAAAAGAAAAACTTAGCTTTAGCACGTATTTTCGTACAAAGAGAAAGTAATTATGTATTTCTTGTGCTGCTGTGTGAAATTAGCCCAAGCAGAAGTAGACGATCCCTGATGAACATAAAAAAAAATAAACAGCAACTCTACCAACTTTTGTAGCTGATGGTAAAAAAGGTCCATGAAAAGAAATACTAGCAGGAAAAACTTGTCAGAATGACAAAAAACATATCTGGGGCAGTCTCTCTGTAGAGGTATACTCCAATAAAACCATCGATAACAACAGTCATCGAAATATCAATATTTGAAACATTGCAGTCACAATGTTTGGATGCCGTATTTGGGCGAACATCATATTTCAAATGCCGTGCATTCATACTATCCATTCGACTTGCCAAATTAATTATTGCCATTCGCTCCAGAATCAGTCGGATCAGTTTTTGAACATAAAATGCAACCAACAAACAAGTCTAAGCATTAATATATTTCAGTGGTTGAGAAGCTAAAGCTCACAGAAAACTGTGATGAAATTGAAATGATGAAACGTAAATGGGGAACATATGGGCTAACCAAAGCAATGTTATCGCAGTTACATTTTTCCTTCATATTATGCATCCCTAACACACAACAAAGTAAAGGATGGTTTTATTAACCTGTGATGTAATCTAGAAATTCACTTTTTTTTTAACGGATCATCTCATTAGGTTCCTTTTACCACTTTTAACATTCGAGTTGTGTTGCATGATAAATAATAATTGCTAGTAAATCAATCTACTCTGCCATAGAAAATATAACAGTAGCTGAGATTTATTGCCCCCTCATACCCTTGTTAGGGTGACATCATCAGATGTTTTCACTTCTGACGAGATCAAAGTTAAACGGAAAGCAGTTACTCTGTAGATTTACAGCTTTCATAATAAAACAAGCCAAGACACTTTTAACAGCAGAAATCAAACCGTGTAAACAAGGTTGGGACAATTTGACTACCTGCCACGGACCTGAACGGCACAGACACTGGTTGAACATCCCAACAACAACAGCGTTGGTTTTCACGCTCACATGGAGGGTCGCAGAAACAGGCCATTGTATTGTTATTATTTGCAATGAGTATATCTGTTGCGACTAATCCACATGATGCCTTGATCTTCTCCTCGTTTCCATGATCATAATTAGGGCTGCGCGATATTAGAAAAATCACAGGAGATGACAATAACTCTTCACAAATATTGCAAAGACGAGCTCCGAGGCAATAAGCACACATTTCTGCACTCCTCTACTTCACAACCAAAACTAAAGGCTGTTTGCTGCTCCCGATTACAGGAATGTGGCCTCCGTCCTCCGACTTTAAACTGAATTTGTTAACGAAGAACACTACATGACTAGGATGGTATGATTATACAAACAATGTAATCATTTTGCTGATCAATAAGCGGATGTTTTCAATAAGCGGAAGACAACCGAGCTTTTCCAACCAGGCCGCAATTATAGATAGCTAATTTATAAAACAAGCTATACATTTTGTTTTAATCAAGTAAGCTTGTTCAGCTTTTCAGCCTCTCCTGAAAAAAAAAAAAAGAAGAAAAAAAAATGACACTTTTTCCACACTTTGCCATTTGTCCTCTTCTGTTGCCATGGTTGCAGGGAAAAGAAGGAACTCTATGAATATTGGAAACGGAGGAGTAGCGGCACGCGGTGCACAAACACCCGCTCATGCTCTGACGGCACCAGTCGACTTGGTTCTGAACGCCTGCAGCCATCCGCTCACCCACACAGCCGGTGGAAAACCAGGCATTTAATAAACGCACCCAGATGACGCGCTTTGTCTACACACAAACACTCAATGGTGCGCCCCGTCCACCGAGCCTCTTCTGCCGCTCCACGCTGAAGGAGTATCTGAACAAGTTGTGCATCCTGTGTTAGCAGAAATTTAGCAGGACTGGTGGCAAAGGCCAAAAAGGCCCAGCAGCCGCCTTGATGTCCGAAAGTTGCGGGTTCGATTCCAGCTTCCTCCAGCCACATGTCGATGTGCCTCTGGGCAAAGCCCGTAACCTCAAACTGATCTATATATCTGTGAACGCATGTTAGCAAGTGGGTGAAAAGCACGCTGCACATTAATTGTGCATAAAAGCAGAATAAGCTACTGTCCTAATAAACAAAATTATACAGAAGATTCTTTAGCTCAAGTCCTGCCAAAGAAAGAAAAAGTACCGTGAAAGCAGAAAACACCAACCAGTTATTTGTGTTTTCTCTTGCTTCAGAGAGACAAATCACATGCTGGCCTGCTGCAGCGGGCTTTGATCACGCAGCTAGAAACCCAATGTTTCCACTTGTTAATGTGCAGCCATGCACCGACTACAGCGGAAAAAAAGATATATTTCTTCATAGTGGCCATTTAATACTTATAGGAAACACACGCTTCACTCCTCTAGGGCCAAAGATTTAATGGAGCAGCTCTATTACAGGCCAAATTTAGTATATTACAAAATACAGCGCATTCATGGAAGCTGATTTAGGGGGGGGGGGGGGCCCGCTTCATTTAGCAAATAAGAGATGAGCATGGAAGGTCTCTCTTCTCTTAACCATATCATACAATCTAAAATAGCTGCTGGAGAGATTATACATCCTTCTGATGACCAGATCTAGCTTTCCTGTAAGCAAGGAGCAATAATCTGCTTGCAGGTTTGCATTCTGGGCTTGGGGTGGGGAAAAAGAAAGGAAAAGTAAAACATATAGGTAAACAATAATGCAAATATGAACAAATGCAGGCGCAGAGACACCGATTCTTTCAACAAGTTTAGATAATTTAATGAGTCGAAGGAGGAAACAAGGCGAACAGTTCGGCCCAACGCCCCTTGCTTCCTGCAGTGTTTCCTGAGGAACTACGGCTACTGCATCGAGGTCGGGGAGGAGACTGTCGAAGAGTCTGAGTTGACATGAGCATGAGACGATGCATCGCGCATGCCAATGATCAAGCTCTGAAACGCAAGGATGAGAAGGCAGGGATGGCAGGAAAAAAAAGTGAGAGGAGAGGAGGAGAGAACAGAGAGAGGACAGTGGGAGAGATGAGCCAAGTGTGTGAAAGAGTAGCATAACAGCGAACTGGAGCGCAGAGTTCAGCAGCCAGTATCATCTGTCCAACAAACACAGAGGGGGATATGATAAAATTAAGCCTACTCAAGGGGATTTAGCTCAAATATGTCATGTTTTAAAGTGTGGGAAAATTCCAACCCAAGTGTTATTTCAAAAACTAATTTTGTTTGACCGCATCAATCGTCAACGCGCGTTTTACTGCCATTCCCGCACATTTTATTGGAGCGAAAGGAGCGAGGAACACACCCATCACTTATCCTGCAGTCTTGTTGGTGAGGGGAGACGAGGCTCAGGGGCCTGAACTCCCTCGGTGTGTTAAGGTTACCAAAACACAGCTCTGCTGTCCAATAGTTAGAGAGAAAACATAAAGGCTTTTCACATATTGTATTAACACAAGCGTCTCACGCCAATTCATTTACTTACTCCCACATAAACTCTTTAAATTGTGTTGAGTCCTGCCGTTCTTTCCCAAGTAATATTAAACTATCATACTATCCTTCCGCCAGCTGCTACAGTCTATAGCTGAGTTTCCATCCAACTCTTATGCGAACTTTGAGCAAACTTTGAAAATGTAGCAGAAAAGAAAATGCAAATCAAACGTGTTTCCATCTACTGGTTTGTAGCGATTTAACCAGGCGACGCACAGCATGATGTCATCATACGTTGACGTTAGCTGTAATAAACAGGAAGGAGATGGTGCTACCTAGCACGGGCCACGGCTCAGTAATGGAGTGAGGCTTTAATGAATGCACTAATTTAAAACATTTTTTACAGATTAGACTAAGAAATGCTCTAGTTCCTCGCCGGTGCACACGTTGTTGATTCCAGGCATGTTTTCCAGCGTTATGGGAGCCTTCAGGAAGACGCCGGCAGCAGAAACAGCCGATCAGCCATGTGAGTTAAACGTTCCCTACGTCAGAACTGATTCTACAAATGTGTTTACATCTCGTCTTTAGTGCGCCGTTTACGTTTTTTTGAAAAAGTCAAAAACCAACTCAAGTGAGCGTAAAAATAACTTTCGCAAAACTTTGTGAGTTAATTTGAATTTTGCCGTTTCCATCAACCTTTTCTAACACGATACCTCAAAATGTGCATTAAAAACGTTGATGGAACGCGACTAGTGACTTATGAAGCTAGCATAGCATCAGATAATTATAATTTTCTGCTCATCACTAACAAACGGGCCGTTGCAATGCACATAGCACAACAGACCAGACGATACACAAAATCGGGTTCATGAGGCTGAGACAAGACGACAAACTTTAGCAACATTTCACACAGCAAAACGTGCTTTTAGGAACCTGAGATTTTTGTAGAATACAGCTGCATGTCGATATTACGATGTCTGCGTACACTACTGCCATCGTAATGGACTGCTTGATGGTAGAATAATGATATATCAAGTTTCAAGTCATCACACTCTGTTTTGTGATAATACATTAGGCCAGCTGGAGCTCTGAGCTCCGTATGTTAGCAAACAATCTGGCAAGCAGGGATCAAGATCAACCCAGCAGAGATGAGGTAACGGTCATCTCCCTGAAGGAGGCTCTGAAGCCCCACCCACGACCCCACCTCCCACACTTTCATTATCTATTGCATAAAACATGTAAGCACCGTATGATCATTGTCCTTCCTCTGGAATATTGTGCATGCTTTAGCGTGTGCAAAGGCCTATATATTATTCAACAAAGAGAAATGCTGGCCTCACAGCTCCTGGTGGTTATGAGCCTGCAACTACCAAACATGACTGATCAGAGGTGTAAGGCTGGGGAGTCGACTTCTCAACCCCACCCTCCCCCCGTCCGACGTCTGGAGCGTTTAGCTGATCTGGCAGCGTGGAGAACAAATGTTGATCACGGACTGGAAGGACAATCTTGGAGGAGATAAAGTCAAACGCTGACAGCGACTGTTTGTGAGACATGAAATACGGCGGCGCTTCAGTACGGTGAAATCTCATCCCTGAAGATCTCGTCCCTCCCCAATCAGCGACCCAAACCGGCTAAAAGTAGCTGCAGCTTCCTAAATTATTAATCCAGAATATACATTTTTAATACATCAGCAGATATAAATACATTTCCTTTCCTCAAATATTTTATGAAGATATTTATAAAAAGTTTTTTTTTTCAGGCTGAAAACATCTCTGGCCAAATGTGTGTTAAAACATTCTTTTTTTTTAAAGTATCGTACTTCTGTACTAGTAATCCTTTGACATAATTAAGAGCTAATCACCTATTCCTTGGTGATAAGGGCAGCAGATAGATAAACTGCTTATTTTGCACTTGGTAAAAAACGAAATAAATGAGCATTTCTGTTTAACTCCTCTTCCATGTCAGAGAAAACTGTAAACTTCAACCAGGCTGTGCAGGGACAGTGAGAAGTGGCTTTGCATCAGTAATGAGACAGAATAAAAGGTTGTCCTATATCCACACCAGAGATTACACTGCTGGCTGCTGTTTCTATAAAAAGGCTCATGGCAGACACACACACACCAGCACAAATACGCAGATGGCACAAAAACAAGGCAGCGTATTTATAGCCAGGACGGCTCCAGAACCAAAACAACTTTCTTAAATCTGTCGCTGTTTAACTTTTGCCACTCAATTAAAGATCCTTCTATTCTTCAAGCTCAAAGTGAGTCCTGGACAGACTAAACGTGCCTCCAAACCGAGGTAAATTGCTCGGCTTCCTTGGGTTTCTTACTTTGAACCTTGCTGAAAAATAAACAAACACAAGTATCTTCAGATTATGTAACGCCGAAAACAAAATGTAGATGGACGCTCCTGATATAAAACGTTCCGTCATGTGGGAGCATAACCAGTTCTGCGCTGCCACTCTTACAGGAGGGAAAGTCCCTGGGCAGGCTGACCGGGGATTATGTGATTTTCCACTCCTTCCTGCAGGCTCCCAACTAAAAACACGCCGGCCACTAGGCACGAACCAAAGCGCTTCGAAAAATACGCTGACACATTTTCATGCTCTCCTTAAATTATTGATGCAATTTTTACAAACGCCCCTAACGCTGCTGCTGTAATTACGCAACAACACAATGGCGTTTGAAGCTAAATTAGACTGTAGCACACATGCATAGGCGCGGACATTTCTTTCATTTCCCCATCTTATTCAGTAAAGGCAGCAAGACGCATGGGAAAACATCAGCTCCCCGCTAAACTACACAGACAACTGGGTGGATATTTTAAAAAGGTGTTTGGATCCCATTTTATTTAGCTCCACCAGGGAAGACGCACAAGTCTTATGGTGCATCTTTAACAATCATCTTTTGTGCGAAACATCTGGCCTAAAGTCACACAGCTGAGTGATGGGGTTCCCATGGGATCACTGAAAGGCAGTGCCTGTCTGAACCGGGCCTAAAACCTTTTAACAATAACATATTGAGATAGCCATTATGTTTAAAGTGTGGTAAAAAGAAAGTAGTTCAGTACAAATGTCAGATTCTTTGGTAATGTGGTGGTGCGCAGGTATTCAGCTTATTCGCTACAGCAATGTAGGAAGAGACTGTCCTCCTCAGCTTTGAGAGGCTCACCAAGCATGTGATTAAATTTAAAATCAACAGTTCCAGGGTCCAGGATCATTGCAACAACCCTGTTCAATAAAAATAAAAATAAAAAACAGCATAGAGCAGCCTCTAGTAAACACTAGTCAAGCTTGTCCGATGCCTGTCTGCACGTGGCGTTTATTAAAGCACATTCTTTGAATATTACAGCCACTTCAGTCAATGCAATAGTCAACATGATATCGATATGTGCAACATCACATTTGCAACACACTGTTTGGATGCACTTTTTTATGGGATGTTATGTCTTAAGTGCAAGGCGTGCAGATTCCACTCGCCAGCCACATTTCTGACTAATTGGATGGAGTTGCGCTGGCCCTGATGCCCACGCTCCATGTGTTTTTAAAAGGCTCACAAAGAAAAGAAAAAAAAAAAAAGAAGAAAGAAAGAACCGGTCACAAAGATTCTGGTTAACCCTAATTAATAACAGCATCCCAACATTCAACAGAGCTGCAATTACATGTTCGGCTGATATCATGCAGCCCGGAAGACGGCACAGAAAAGCAGCCATCGACTCTTGACACATGAGCCCCCTTCAGCGAACACTTCAAGGTGGGATTAATGCGCCTTTGTTTGCCACTCATAGCTGTGCAGGATATGGCCATATCTACGTGATTTATGAACAGTCAGAGGAAAGCTCAGAGGCCACCTGTCTCCACGGGTTTGTGACAGAAATGTTTCCTGGAAAAAAGGTTATGGACAGAGCGATGAAGGTGCTTGAGATATCTGAAACAAAGATGTTAGCAGCAGACGCTTCACACCTTCTAAAGCGTCTGAATGGATCAGACCGGTTTGCTCAATTGGATGCAGATTATGGGGGAATCCGGAGATTAGGTCAACCCCACAAACTGCAATCGTTTTTTGCTTTGTGGCTAAGTGCGTTACCAAGCTAAAAGAGGCCATCAGCGTCAGGAAGGAGAGCTCCACTTCCTGTCTAATATGTGAGATCCACTAACGGGGGCGCTGATAAAAATCCCAAACAACTGCAAAGGGGCTGGAGGCTTCGTCAAAGCCTCAGTAGCCGGACGTGGAGTTTTATTTCTCAGACTTTGTCAACACAACGGCGTAGCAAGTTAGCAACCCAAGCAGTACTTCCCTTCTTACTTCAGAATAGGAGTTTCAGGATGTCACGTTTAAAGCCCACCTTCAGATCTGGCGCCTATAATAAGAGTTTGCACCAATAACGTACCCTGATAAGGCTCCGCATGACGCACTTCTGTTTGATACAAAAGGCTTGTGGCATCCCGAGTCAGATAATCCACGGTATCTGCTTCACCTGGCAGGTGTTTTAATGTTACGCCAGGTTGTTCTTCAGGGAAAATGACAGAAATATATTCAGGTAACAAGAAGGATTTCCTCTACGCGTTTTCCTCAGAAAGGTTCAAAGATAGCGTTAACAGTAGCTATGTTTACATACATAAAATTTTACACCGGATTAAAATGTATTCAGATAAAATAATCAGACTTTACCATTTATATGGGCACAATCAGTTAATCTGATCATAATGTGCGTGTATATACACATGGCTATTTAGAATAGAACCACTTTGGTAAACTACAAAAAAGAATGTAAATAAACCCGTTTTATTAGAGTTTGTTTGTCTTCTGAGCGCCCAGGCAGGATTTACACAATTTTCTAAATACGGCTGAAACATTACTGAGTAAGCAACACATTTTTTCAAACAGAAAGGTTTATTGGGAGCCTCGACAGTTTTGCTTCCCGCCGTATTTCCACCACTCACCAACGCAGAAATATGTCACACTGACAAGCCTTTATACGCATGTTGATCGGATTATCAGTGGACATAAACCACCCCTCTCATTTGGATTACAATTTCATTGCAATTGAGCTAAATCCATTCCCAATATTCAGACTGGTGTGTTTACATGACACTTTTTTTATTACTTTTTGTCTATGTAAACGTAGCTAGAAAGAAAGTCCTGGGTCTCTGGACCTGGGAAAAGCAAACACGTTTTTAAACAGCGCTTTAAAAAAATAAAATAAAAATCATACAAACTCAAAACATGTGCCAGCATCAAGCCGGTAAAAGCTCCTGGTTCCGGTGGATCAAGAAGATTCATCGTCTTACTGGAAACATCTACATGCCAAGCATCATTCTGATAGTCACCTCAGGAAGAACTAAATCTGAGCTGAACCTAACCGTGTAATTATATCAGCCATTGGTTTACTACAGGTAATAATCAAGTTATTAGGCTGCCAGTCTTATTTGAGTAACCAAAAAGGACCTGAGAGGTTATCTGAAGTGGGTCTGCAGCGGAAACAAGGGACTACGGTAGTGCGTAGACTAACTCAGGAGGTGTTAGAAGGATATAAGGAGCCTACTCTTGGTTTGTTATTGGCCCTGCAGTGGATAAAACTGACGCCATGGTGGAATATAACAGTGTTAGAATAATGATAAAAATGAATTTCTCTCACCAATAACTGGCGGATGGTAAACGCCAAAGGAGCAGACAGCAAAATGTTTAGTCATTTCTAAAAGTGACATTCTGACGAGAGCCCAAAAGCTCTTCTGCCTCGCTTAAACGCTCCAAAACGATACTGTGAGTGGAGTGAGAACAGCCAGAAGCTACATTCAAGGCCTTAACCTGATTATCACGTTGTTTTTCACAACTATCCGCAGCACAC
Organism: Fundulus heteroclitus; assembly: GCF_011125445.2. NCBI lineage: Eukaryota > Metazoa > Chordata > Actinopteri > Cyprinodontiformes > Fundulidae > Fundulus > Fundulus heteroclitus. The sequence continues at coordinate 16,171,616 of NC_046364.1, read as the reverse complement.
ACCGCTGCTTAATGACACGTGGCCCACCGTGAGCACAGAATAGCTCAGAGCTGGAGATTTACAAATGCAAAAGTGAGCAACTTTTTGAGTTATTATCCCACAACTAAATAAAAGTGCTCCTGTCTCACTTGTTTTTAACAGGTAAACAAAAATAAATAAATACAGGTAAACATCTCTGAGAAGAAACAAGAGCTGGATGTTTAAGGTTTGTGCAAATTTTCTACCGTGCGAGCCTTAAAAACCAACTTCCCGTGTGAATAACTGGGAATTAATAATAATTCACAGTACATAGAAAGGAGGACATGTGGAGCAAAGTATCAGCAACAGGAGGTTTAGCCACGCCGTAGAATGCCATTCAGACAGACAGAGGAATGAATCCCAGCCTCTCTGCAGACACCAGCCTGGCTGTAAAGACACAAAACAGCTGAAAATGCATGTAGTGGTCAGAAAGGGCGCTTAGATCCTTTGTGTGAAGTATACTGCCCTACAGCATGCTGGCGGGGAAACAAAGTATGGCGGAGCAGCAGCAGAGCCCCCAGCCCCCCCTCTCCCCACCCGACAGGCAGGCCCCCTTCTCTTTGGTATTTAGGTATGCTTTTGCTTTCCATTCACATCCCATCCGCACAAGCTCATAGGCCAATCCGAGCCGAGGCGTCTCCTCCCCCTTTCTGCTGCTGCATTTCAATGTAAACGGCTGAATGAATGACTGCAGCTGGCCCATCAAAAGGCCAGCCGAGCTGAAGGGCCCGAGTGATTGAGATTCAGCCAGGCCGCGCCACCTCCACCCCCCCTCGCCCCCCCAAACACACACTTTGTCCCAACGCCCTTACAGCCGTTTAAGCTTCGCCCATTCCCAGCATGAAGTGGGTGACGCTGCTCACATAAGCCGCAACGCAACTGCTCTGGTAGCTATAGACCAGTTCATTGTTATTGTTTTGAGGCGGGTTTTTCGCGCATGCGCGCCGGACCGGTAGGCAAAAGACGAACACAATGGCGGACGCAAACAGAGAAACTGACGAGTTCTCCGCGTATTTTTCTTCTTTAGATAACGTACTACACGATCGTTTTAAGAGTAAGTTGATGGTTGATGGTATCAGATTGCCAGATCCACACAGCAAAAGCCTTAAGGGACGGAGCGAGTCTGTGAAATGCTGGCCAAGCGCTCCGTACCATGACATACAGCTGCCTTATAAACACGGCAGGCCAGTACAGACAGAGAGCACGAAAGCCCCTGAAACCACTGGACGGCTACAATTATTTTAAATCGGGAAAAAGGCTCCAGCAACGCCCGCGACGCCATGAGGGATTAAGCGGTCAGAAAATGGATGGATGGATGGATGTTGTTCACACATGTTTGTGCAACAGCACAAAGCGGCGTCGGACACAGGCCGCGTCTCAGCAGAGGCCCGGTAGGTTAAAAAAATAAATAATTTCACTACGGATTATTTAGGTGTTTTTGTCTTGTTAAAATGGGTGGCGGTGTCGGCGACATTGCAGCGTAAACACAAGTACTAGCGCCCGTGAACCGGGGCGTAATAGCAGCAGCAGCTGCTGTAGCCCCTGCTGCTAGCTGCTGCTAGCTGCTGCTAGCCGCCCCGGCCCGGCCCGTGTAGCCGGGCCGGGGCGCCGGCCCGTGTAGTGTTTACGCAGCAGCCGCTGGCTGCTCCCGCAGCCCGTGAACTGGCAGAGCAGCCGCTGCCTGCTCCGCCGCTGCTGCTTGGCTGCTGCTGCTACCGCTTCTCCGGCCCGTGTAGCGATCTGTGTACCCTCCGCCGCTATTTAAGTAGAACAATGACTAGAGCAGAATTAAGTTGTATTTACCGGAGATGAAGTGTAGACTGCAAATTCTGTCGTAGTATGATCGCTCCCCCAGTCCATTGGGATTATCTGCCTGCGCTCTTTTCATTGAAAATATCCATTTCTTTCTTCGTCCTTTCTCCTTTGGTAAACGACAGAAACGTACATCCAACGATTTGAAATGCCTCTCTGTGCAACCGGGAGCACAACAAGTCGTAGGCATTGCTTAGATTCCATAAATAAACGAAGTAAAAGTACGCTCTAAATCACCCGTTTTGTCATGTAGTAGACGAGAACAGTACTGTTTTCTGCCTACCAGCGGGACCCGGATGTAGCGCTGACGTCACGCGGGACGTCACGCGTGAACTACCCTATAGCTTCCCTACGGCCGTGAACAGCTGAGCCAAACAAATGCTAAATTAGCAACATGCGTTTTATTTTGGGCTGATATTTCTATGGACAAAAAAAAAAAAAACTACCTAATTTCACGCAACTGCAAAATACAACTGGTTTTGTTTACGGATAGCGTGGCATTCCTCTCTTAGGGTGAAGTACGGAGGAAGCAGAAAACAAAGCAATTTCCCTTTTGTAAAAAGGAAGGCTGCTTCGTCAGCAACGCTGAAAGAGATTTCTGTGTTTCACAACTAAGCTGCTACAAAGATTTCAGCCAGGAAACGAATTTACATTGACAGAAAAACATACAAAATAATAATAGCCATGTAGTTTTTTAACAGACACAAAATAAAGCCTGATAACGGAGGGGAAACGAAGAAGCTGTCTTGCCATTTATCAGAAACAAGCTGAACAGACCCGGCCAGTTGTGCCCAGAGGGACATGACACACAGCCTGCGTATACCCGTAGCTCCCAGACATGACCAATTGACCTCAGAACATTTGTGATCTCCTGTATGGATAAGGCATCAGCCAGGGGAGCCTCCTGTCCAGGTGGACATCCGGCCAAAGCAGCTGTTGTCGTCTGATCTGCAACAACCAGGATTCCCTGTCTGCCCAGACGCAGCCATGCTCTATGCTGCCCAGATGGGCAACCTGCTATGGCTTCGCTCGTTCTGATGATGTGTGTATAAAAGTTAGACCAAATCAGATATTAGGGTCTATGTGACATGGTAACACAAAGTGATAGGAGGTGGTTTCCAGCTTCTCAAGAAAACCAAAAACACTGACCACTACTGAGCTTTAGGGATGGGCAGTAGGGCTGAACGATTTTGGAAAATAATCTAATTGCGATCTTTTTTTCTTAAAATTGCGATTTAATGCGATTTTTTCCCCAGTTTGATTTATCATGTCTTTTTAAACATATACAAACAACAAATCCATTTGTTTCCTCGCCATGTGGATTAGTTGCTAAAACACTCACAGCATCTAAACTTGGAGCAGAAATGATTGCGTTCTGCCTACGATATATTTCAACCAAAATTGCAATTTTGACTTTTCTCCACATTAACCACAAGCAACAAAAATGGCCTCTAAATAAAGATGTTTGTAAACAAAGACTATTTAAAACAAGAACTTTTAATGTTTCTATTAATCAGAATATTGTTCAAGAGAACAGCTTTTAATTGATTTGGACATCAATCCTTGTTGAACATAAAGTGCAACCAACAAGCAAGTCTATGTATTAAACTGATTGACCTGTACTTAATGCTATGTATGATTATGTAAACTCTAAAATAAGTAATACAATTAGAATATCTCACTGCTGCAACTGTCTTCCCTTCCATGTGGAGGCAAGCCCACTTTAAACATTTTACCAACACCTAATGGACGTGTCTAATTCACTAATTGTTACATAGCCAAAAATTGCAGACTCTGCCATTTGGAAATTGCGTTTTTTTTTTAAATCGCGATTATATTGAAAATGCGATTAATTGTTCAGCCCTAATGGGCAGCAATAGCAATTTATCAACGTGTTGCAATTCACTTTTTCCCAATTCAGAAAGTCCTGACAGGATTATTTTCCCTGGCCACTAGTTCACCAGTGAGTTTGGGTGAATATAAAGTAAATGATTTTCCTCCCAGTTTAGGTCTACATGACTTTACTGTGATATTAATACAGTACTGTCAGGTTTCCACTTTTCTACTCCACATATTAACACAAGCACTGGTATACTATAGCTGCTCGTATGGACAAAATAAACACAAATATCAAAAAAAAAAATATCTAAAATGTGTCGGGTAGTTTAAAAATAACGGTGTCCTTCTACTTATTACAAAATGAACAGCCAAACATTTAAATAAATATGGAGTTGTGACAGCAGCAAAAACGCTTTTAGCAATATTTGTTGACCAGGCGAAACATTTGCAAAACAGAAACCATTCCCGCAAAGAGAGATAAAATCTCGGTTCAGTAAATATCCTTCATACATGTGTGAAATGACAGAGTAGCTGGACCGCTCTGAATTCTTTGGAAAGGTCATGAATTAACCTGCATGCCGGTACACGTTTCAGCGTATTCATGTTGGGGGAAGAAAAATGTACATCTTGGGGCTTAAAAGAAGAATTTTTCCGCATGCAAGGCATAATCAAGAATATGAGCGAGTTTCTTCTAGAACGGCACGGAAGTCATACGGTCGTTTTCAAAGGTTCGGCTGGAAAGATCAAAAGCTAAAATGTGTAAAAAGGCACATTTCGGGAGAAGCAGCAGTATGCCACTGTAGGGAATATTTTCCTTTGATGTCCAGGAGACTTAGGGAAGAGAAAATATTATCAAGAACGGAGCAGAGGAACGGCTTGCGGATCCGAACACAAGTTTAAGACATCAACAACCATTAAGGCCTCCTCAATCCAGGAATGAGGCTCTATAGTCCCCGAGGGAAACGGCGGGGCTCGGGCCCGCCATTTTGTTCCATTTCTCTTGGAGGATAGAGGAGAGGGCAAAGGACCAGGCTGAATTTCAAAAGGCATCAGATGCCATTTGAGTGTCCGCTGAGATTGTGCTGCTGGAACGGCGGCTATAAAAGATTTACACAACGTGAACATGAAGGACAAGAAAAAAAAACAAAAAAAAACGAGACACATTAAAAGGTAGAGACGGAGAGTAAAGCGAGAAATAGGAGTCGCGGCGCTTGTTTACCTAAAAGGGCCACACTCTAAGTACTTGAGGGGGAGGGGAAGACGTGAATAGGCAGAAGACAGCCAGAGCGGGTCCTGGACTAGTGACTACAGTCTTCTCTCTTCAAACAAGAGCAACTACATGTCAGAAACACAAGTGCCACAATCAAATCATTTTTCAGGGATGAAGCTGCAAAATGTGGTCTACTTGTGTCTCCAATACCTAGAAGTTTGTAATTAGATAAGACGCGTTTTAAGATCCAATCTTTGCCGTGTGATTTTTGGAAACTAAGATATAAACCGAGCTACAGAACTGCGTATCAGTATGAATATTTACTCAATCAAAAGTGTCGAGTCCGAATGAAAGGAGCCATTTTAAGCTCTAAAAACAAGCCTCTACACGGCTGAGCATCTCAGATCAATCCCACCATGAATATATGATCGGCCTTCCACCATGTAAAGGGTTAAATTCACTGATTCTGTGACTCTGAGCTTCCTCCTGAGAGTACAGTAGACATAAAGTCATTTTATAAGATTACTGCAACTCACTGGCTGACAAAGTAGGTATGAATCGTCACCATCAAGCGTTGCTTCATAAGCTGCTCTGAATTTTACCAAGTAGGAAACAAAACAAAAAAAAGGGACGAAACATCCGGCAGCCACCTTGAACATGCTCCGCAGATAATATCAGAAGAAACTGAAGGTGTTACATGAAAGAAAAAAAGTGTAAACAAGATACTTTTAAGTGAGGCTGCACAATAAATCGCAAACATAACATTCTAGCGATAACAGTGTGTGCAATAGTCATTGCAAAGGAGTCTTTGGAGAGCTGTGGTTGTTAGCTAATATGTTCAGAGTGTGGTGAACGTTCATTTTTCATGCTAACGTTCTATTCAGCCAGCGGGACGGAGTCTCGTGGCAGCAGACGCTCACACTGGAGACAAATGACACTACCCAAAACGCTAAAGTGCACAAATGAGAACTAGACAGGAAAGAAGAAAGTAGACACATTCGCAGCTGATTTTAATATTTACCCTTATTATTGCCATTGCAAGATTTTGTCATATTGTGTAGGCCTAGTTTTAATTATTAAACAGAGGTCCTAAAGTCGTCATCAATCAAACAGAAATGATGATCTCTGCGTCCAAATAAAACTACCCAAAGCACACGCAGTGTAGTTATCAACCAGCAGTGATCCGTCGTTAATTTCAGGAATTACTTAGTAACCAAGCACACTGATGAGCAGCACTCCAATAATCCAACGTCTTTTTTACTGTAACAGTGAAATAATCAGCAGTATCTTGATAACTAGAACATAGTCATCATGTGACGCCTATCTCACCGACTAACAGTGGTCCTAAAACACTTATTTTTCCCCACACCACACCAACATTCAATCCATATAACGTATGATAATCCTTTGTGAATTCAGTGACGCTCACAGCCTAAAACTTTGGCCAAGCTAATTGTAAACATGTGCATGCAACAAGAGCCCTGTGTACACCAGGAAGAAAACAAAACAGGAAAAAAAAAACAACAAAGCCAACTTTCATTTTGCTAAGCTGCTGAAACGACGCGTTGCCTTGTGGGTTTGTCACAACTAAAATACTTTGAGGGGACTCGGGACGGCATACTTGCAGCAGCGTCGTGTTGATCTGCAGCGCGTGAACTCTGTTGGCCAATGCGAGCCGCTGTACTGTATGTAAATGATTGTCTGTCAGTGACCGGCCTCAGCGAGCAGCGTTAGTCAGCCACGTGCCAGAGCTTCTACGGAGACAACTGTTAACAAAAAGTGTGCTTAGCATGCAAAACTGTAACACAGGCTATGAACACAATCTGATCTCCACCTCCACTAATAATCATTAGGAACAACTTCATAATAGATCATGATATATGCCAAGACTTGTATAACACAGACTGTGACAAAAAAAAAAAAGCCTCTATAGGTGGTTTGAATACAAGTACTTGTACAAGCACTGTCAAAATAAAAGAGTCTTGTTGGTGGGATAGAATGTGTAATAGTTTAAAACAGATTTATCTTGAGTAATAAGGTCAACAGAAAACAAACTCTGCAAACTTTTTTTTTTAATTGTTTTAGATTGTTACTTGTTTAAAAAAAAAAAAATCAGAAGGTCTTTTTGCTTCTAAGCCTTTAGTTACTGAAGCAAATCAGCAAACACACAAGGAGCAAGTATGCCAGAGCAACATGTCTTACTAGGTTTTAGGGCAACTTCCAACTTTGTTCGTTATTGAATGCAACCTTTGAGCAAGCGATAAAACTGAAACCGTGTACAAAGCAGTTTGCAAAACATGTCGCCAACACCAGCAGTACAGCCACTTTGAGAAGATTAAACGGGACAAAAAGCATCACTACAGCATCGAGGCGTTTGATGACCAAACTGGCTACTTTATTAGCTACACCTCTTACACTGCCTAATACCACAACAGCTAATCACACGGCAAAAAAAAATAAACATTAAGGTATTTAAAGGTGGGAGATACAACCTGCTGTAACACAAACAGAACATCAGAATGATAAAGAGCAGAGATTAAAAATGACAGATCTACCAGATGACTTGATACGAGTATTTAACAAAGATGCTAGTCTATTAAGATTTTCAGCCACAATCACCCAAGATTTATAGAGAATGGCCCGAAAAAAAACAGGAGAGAGGATTTAATGTGGATTAAAATGCCTTGCTCGTGTAAGCGGTGAATAGACAGCCTGGTTTAAGATGACAGTCAGCCAATTGCTCAAATACAACCACCGGCAACCCATCAAGATCTGAGGAACCTACAAGTTGTCAAGCTATGAAGCAAATGGGCTACAGCAGCAGAAGACTTCACCGACTGCAAGAAAAATCTGAATTACTATTATCATTATTTTCTTTTTTTTAAAAAGGTACATTGTCATACAATTATGATCTTAAAAACACCACCATCTTCAAATAAAAACATACACCAAGAGTTCATCATGATAGAGTTAGCTTAGTCCATTTTGAGCCTGAACAGGACAAGAAGAAGCCGGTGCAGACATGAACATTGTTGTGCCATTTGCCGGTAGTACGGCAGAGCTTTCAGAAAGCCAGATGGCGACAACTGACACAGCCACTGTAGGAGCAAGCAGACCGTCCTGTAACGCCTCGCGGTAACCTGACGGTTCGGCTTGGTTGAGGACCAACTTCATCTGCAAGGTGGGTTACATCCACATTGTATCTGAGCACCGTATCCTCACTGAGAAGTTGAAATCGCACCAAGCCAGAGGAGCCTTCAGCGGCGTAATACCTACGCCACGTCAGTGAGTGGCGCAGTAACACTGCCACAGAATTAGAGAAGGAAGAAGAGATGGGTGAAAGCAACAAACACAGGAGAGAGAAAACAGGCGTAGAGGAGCAAAAGATGTCACTGTAAAAACCACAATAAATTGACTAATTTCTGCAACTCATAACTCCACCATTGTACTTGTTTGTGTAAGAGCATGCATGTTGGGGAGAGGCGGGTCTACTTTGGCTCACACAGACAAACGTGTCAGTTTGTAGCCGGTTACGTGATTAGGGGTGCCCAGAAGAAGCCCCCATAGGGACAGCTTCAAGCTTTCCTGTCCGATTCGTGGTCGGGAACATTTGTTGCATGCTACCAAACCCGTCCTCATCTGGACGGGACCTTAATCCTTTTCTTTTCGCACACCCGCTGGGCATTGCTGACTCACTCGGCTCCACTACCTCCACTTGTTTACTTGTTGTACGCAATAGGTACCTCCGGTCACGTGGTCTTGTTATGGTAAATATACCCAAAAAAAGTGCTTTTTTACTAATAGAGCAAAAACAAATGTTTAAAAACACAAAAATCGAATATAATAAGCCAACAGGGTGCAATTATTTAATCGCAAAACTGTTGTATTCAACTAGACTGACCTACTGGTGTAGAAACTCATCGTCACAATATGTGAATAGATCCCTTGAAACTTTACTGAGCAACCATATACAAACAAAACATGGAAAAACAACAAATACCCATAGAAACAAAGAACTGACCCACACCGGGTTCTAAGAACTATTGAGATGTTACTGCACTCGCTAATAAAGCTACAGGCTTAGCAGCTATTGGTGTTACGCCGTTACAGGAAGAGAGACATGGGGAACATGTGCAGTCAGGGCTGTTTGCTCCAATCCAAACGACACGATCAGAACAAGCGTTTAGATGGATGATGTTTGGGTTAACGATAGGAATAAACCACCCGTCTCATGCAGAATACAAGTTCATTTCAATTGAGATTAATCTGATCACAATATTCCGATCGGTACATTTAAATTACACATTATATTCCAATGGGCCTGTTATTCCGATTGCTTATGTTCATGTAAACATAGCTTATGACGTCCCTACGATCATTGCAACTCCTCCCAATACTGTGCAATCGTCTTCACAGGACAGGTTAGTCCCACATAACAAGCAATCCACGGAGCTTATGAAGTTCTACAAATCTGTGGCTGGGCAAAATCAGAGCAGCATCGCAGACATGCAGCTAGTCTTTCTCTCTTGAGCTAATGACCTTTCTAACCCCAGCAGAGCTCCATTTCCTGTAGCAGACGGAGGGTATACCATAATTCTCTGGTATCACTTATGGGAACGGGAGAAAAAGTCTTAGCAGCACTAATGGGAACCGGATGACACGAGCAGATTTGGGGGGGAGTTCAGCGGCTCTGCAATTATTAGCCCTTATAAAAACGATATCCCTAGAACATACCAGACTGCTCCACTGATAGCAATGTTGACAAAATAAATATTGACCACACATTTTTTTTATGACAGAGCGATTTGCCTAAAAAAATAAAAATAAAAGCCCACAGACGTGGCATTATAAACTCGGGGAGGAATTTGTGAATCTACAATTAATTCCCCTTATTATTAATAGCAAAGTGGTAGTAACATTGCAGATCCAAAAAAGAAAAAAATGAAAAACAGAAGCCCTGTTGAATTGAAACAGCAATATGCATCAATGCATCTGCAGTGTAGTAGAGCGGAGGCTTCTGAAAGCTACAACACACTCAGAGTCTTAGTGAAAAACACCACCAGCACCACTGCAGTGTTTTCCTGATCACTGCTACTGCACCAAAGCAATAGGCTTCGCCTCTGTACCCCCAGTTCTATCAAAGCCTACCTGCTACACCTCATTTTACACACAACACACATGCAATTGCACATGTCACAGTCCACTGTTAAAGCCTCTAAATACAAATACGCCCATGCACCCAATGGAGAGTGGTAATTAAAAAAAAGGGGGGCTCTTTAAAACAGCTTTGAGACTTTCTTCTCCTGAAATCGGATTCACTGCTCGTGTATATTACATCCATCTTGCTTGGGTTCTGGAACAGTCGAGCAAATGGCCAACGCTTTGGCTCTGCGTGCTCCCGGTTCACGGCGCTGGTGCGGAGCTAATGGGAAAGCAGACAGACTGGTAGCGCGTTAGATCAGCTGCCAAGTGAGCCGTTTAAAATGGGTCCACATTTGGATGTTATTAAGCGCGTTCCCCGGGGGACCTGTAATCTTAATTATTGTCTGGGCAAAAGGGGAAGTGCCCCCTGTAATGTAAGCACAACACACAACCCTAAAAAACGTAACGATGGGCGAACAATATAATGGTGCCTCTTCAAGACGAGCCATGCAAAGAAAATGTGCCATCTGCAAGAATCAACGCACTATGTTATGGTAATCTCAGCACACACTGGTTATTAAATGCACAAACCAAACTTAAAATAATAATAATAAACAATTATAATGAAACTGTTTAGGTTTATCCCCGTTGAATCACTGCTTTCTTCAAATTATAAGCAGCTCCACAACATGCTCAGCTTACCACACACACACACACAGCACAATAAATCTGCACGAAAAAGGAGCTCACAAAAAGGTATGATTACATAACAGTGAAACAGCAAATTCACACTTTTGGTGTGGCAAACCCTTATTAAAAGGCTACGGGTAAATAAAGATACCGCAGGTTGACCTTTTGTCGCAACATACTACAGCCAGGGAGAAAACCATGGGAGCCGCAGGAGTCAGTTTGTTGTTGTTAACATGTTAGCATTGCGGGGTTGGTAATGTGAGACTTACCTCCTTTCGGTAGTAGGTTTTAAACAGTCATCTGAACGCTTAGCATTTAGTCTATGCCGCAATGTTTTCGACTGTTCCCGGATGGTCCCATTTGTCGCCGTCGGTTCAACATATATTCCGGAGACATCCGCATAAGCTGCTAAAGACCATCGCAGCTAAACCCCAGCTCGCCAGAGTCGCTGCCTGCTAGCGCTAGCTTGTTAAACCCGTGTAGACCAACAAACAGGCGCCCAGCGAGACGAAGACTAAAATATCCAGGGAAACTTGTTTACGGCGCGGCTAGTGCATCTTCAACGCGACATAAAAGCCTTTAAGGGTCCGTTTGTAGCACTGCGGGCTTGCTCGGGTAAACGCAAAGCATTAAAAGAGCGTATTTCTGTTTTGCTTTAATCCTCTCCGCCAACCCATTCGAGCGGTTTTCAAGCGGCCTTTGACTTCGGTGTGTAGACGCTCGAGACGGAAACGCATCCGGGATGAGAGGAGCTTTCTGATTGGCTCTGGGGCTGTGGGCGGATGCTCCTGCTGCAAGAGGAAACGGACTCCATTTTGGATCCGCAAAGGAAGCGCACCCCCGTTATTACGCGAGTAGGACAAGGTTCCAACGTGGCTGAATACGCCTCACAGTTTCAAACGCAGGGCAACGCACTCCATTATGTAGTTGGAGGACCGAGAAAAGGAAATGGAGTTCAGGCATTGGGTGGGCTTGTTTCTCCGTTTGTAAAAGCCGCAATAGGTGTTTATTATTTTCTAACATAAATTTTAATATTGCAGCGCGCACAGAAATGCATAATACATATTAGTAAGCATTCCAAAAGCCGCTAAGTACCGTTTTGTAAGATGTGCAAACAGAAAAACAATGTGTGGTAACACGTATAGCATCAGCCTGCCTAAAAGGCAACATTGGATAAGCACCGAAATGTTGGTGGTTATCAGCTGTTAAGTTTTGTGTTAAAAATAAGAGTCGAAACAGCGGTCATGCTGGGAACTAGCTCGAGGAAAATGTTTACGCTGAGACGTATTGGACCGTTTAGCTTGAGGCGGGACGTCTGGGTACTAAAATCAAAGGTACCCTTGGTCAAAATACAACGCGAAGCAATGAAACGAGGGTTCTCGTTGGTTTAGGGAGAAATGTCCCGCCCATTTTTTCCGTGCCAATCAAACTGACCTGTACACGTCGTATTTTGAAAGCAATGTGTTATTTATTTACAAAAAAACGAAGGCGGGGACGCGACAGCGAGTGTGTTTGCACGTTTTCTCATTCAACAGAAACTAAATTTACGAGCTAATTGTACTGATGGGTAAAAAGCTGTAGGTAATCGAAAAAGGTTGGGGGTATAATTGATCAAAATAAACGTTATGTAATAAGGAAGAGACTTATGATTCAACAAGTTTTGACAACGTTTACAAGTTACCCGGAGCCATAATGACGAGAGCGCCATCATTTCACTTTAAACAACAGTTCCCCCTGCTGGAGGACAGGCACACTAACCTAAAAGCATGGCAATTTATACCATAGACATAATATAAGAGTAGACGCGTCATTGGGCGGGTTCTGCCTATGCTGCGATGCGTCAGAGCGTCCGTCATCTTAAATGTGGCAAATCTGCAGTTACTCAGTCACTTAAACAGTATCAGAGGGACTTTAATCTCTGAATATACTTTGTATTCGTAGTATTTTTTTTTTTGTAATATTTCAAGTTTATTTTCGTATCCCTTTAGCTTCATTCTCCTGAAATTATTCTCCTAAAGAATAAAAATATTTAAAATAATCTAACCTGGCCCTATTACTCCAGGAGTGAAATAATTCTGCAAACTGTGATTATTCTGGAAATGTTCCCCCTTAATTCTCATAATATGATGTTTTTATCATAACATTATCACTTTTGTGTTTGTTTGTTTATTTTTACTTTATTGACCTAGGACTTTTTTTCTCATATTGTTAATTTTACCTCTTTAATACTCACCCAAAAAGTCTGTTCCTAAAAGGTTAACATGTGACACGGTTTTATGAAATAATGAAGTCCACAATGTTTAGATTTAACAAATTGATCCTTATATTCATAACACATACACACACAAATATATATATATATATATATATATATATATATATATATATATATATATATATATATACATATGTGTGTGTGTGTGTGTGTGTGTATTTATTGCAGCACAGGAATAAGGCATCTTCTCTGATCCACGTTCACAATAACAGAACTCAACTTTTTTTCTGCCACATACAATATGGCGGTGACGTTGACGTGCGAACCTGCGCCCTATGACGCGTCTACGTATACATGTCTGTGAATTTATACCCATAAATAAGATTGCATAGAAATTTTGTATTTTTATACATTTGTAAAAGGTCAATTACTGTTTTATTTGCAATTCACTGTGCTGCCTAATGTTTTAAAACAAAATCTGGTATTGCCTAATCTCTCGCCACAGCTCAGGGACATTTCATTAATAGCATAACAATTGTTTCTAAAGGTTTCTATTACAAAAAGGTAAATTATATGTGATATATATATATATATATATTTATATATATATATATATATATATATATATATATATATAGTGTATTTTAAAGGGATGTGCGATTTTCTGCTGAGAATTTACCTAAATGAGTTACAAATAGCAAATGTTCACCAGCAGTCTTTCAAACAGTCAGTATTTTATTATACTGCCTTTAAGCTATCTATAAACTATTATAGCATCACTACTTTCAACACGCTAGCCAATATTGTGTGTTGTGTTTCAGTCAGTGGAAGTCATAAGTACTTGATTACAGTATAAATACCCATAAATTCCTGTCTTATCCAATTACTGAAGGGTTTGTAATTAGAACTTCCTTTGCAAAATGGTTTATTTCACCAGGCTGTGCAATCACACATTTCTCAGTAAATGTATATGCTCATGATTGCATATCTCCGTTTGTAGTTATATAGCACATTGTTATTTCATTGGTTTGTGAATGAATGAAGTACTTTTCACAGCGAAGCGGCCAAGATCACTGAAAGGTTTTCATTCCTTTATACCCCTTTTACGGTGAATAGATGAATCAAAGAAGTTACGTGTATAAAGGTATAGGTATAAATGTGATGAAGTAGAATAAATTACTTGAAAAATGTTGACCTAAACTGACTCTTTAGCTCTATGTGTGCGATAACTCGTCATGAATGACCCATGCTGTCACCCTGAAGGTGCTTGTCCCACAGACATATATAATGTCTATGGTTTGTTCCACAAGGTGGCAGTGTTGCTCCGGGAGCCGCTTGGTAACCGTTGCTAAGCTGCAAAGAAGAAGAAGAGGCGTCGCGATTGGATAACATAGCATCATGCTAGCTCCACACAGAGGTTAAAAACAAATGTCTCTAGAAACGGATCTTCGCGGAAGGCAATGGCTCTGTTTGTGTTATGTTAATATCCATGTTCGCCGACAATAGAAACCATGTCAGCGCTTTTGTTGCCGCACAGTGCTGGGATCTGTGGGACTTACAGCAGACGGGTGTTATGGACGCTGTCAAGGCTAAACTTTCATGCTGTACCAAGCACAGCGACATCCATGGAGGGCGCCGGGAACGTGCTGTCCAGGTGTGCTAATGCCAGGAGGAGCCTTTACCTCTTAAGATCAGAGCGGACAATCACGGGTCAGCCGCAGAAGAAACTCCTGCAGGTAAGCCAGAGGCTGAATGACACCTCCTTTCTAGATAAAACCCCACATGTCAGCTTGTCTATGTGGTCGCTAACACTAAGGTTTGGTTGATTTGACGCAGCCAAGGAGACATGTGTCTTGTATTGGACATCTCATCGTCGAGAGTCTCCAACTTGTTTTTGTTTATTCCCTCAAATGTTCAAATTCATACTACATTTCCACCAATATTTCCCTCATAGTTAGAGCAGATTAATCTGGAGTGCTTCAGGATTCCTGCCACTGCCCCATAAACATGATACGCACTGTTGTTTAAGCACCCGGCTCCAGCTGTGTGCTGTATTCATTTAGAGGTGGACTGTCAATTTTGTTCATTTGTATGCCAGATTATTTAAACGAGACTGCATAGTTTAACAATTGTATTGTTAATAAACGTGGCTAAAATCAGTAATTGTGCCATATGTAGCAATTAGGTACATTCTAACCTTACATCTGGTAAGGTGGATGAAATATATACTAAAAAAAGAGAGCGTCAATAAGAGATTAAACAAATTACACAACAGATAAAATAATAATAAAGGGTAAGTTTCTCCTCGTTTTAAGTTTATTATTTTCCCTCAATGTAAGAATGTTTTTTTTGTTTTTGCATCTTTTTCGTTTTATTTATAATCGCCTATGCATATTCAGCAATGCAAGTACTGTTTTCTAAAACAGAAAATATTTTGTGAGATGTAAAAGTCCGTGCCTCTAAGGTTCCTGCCTTTATGATAGAAAGTGGATTTTCCAAAGGCATTTTTTGTCTGGGATCTGACAACCTTGTCTGGTTGAAGCTCTCATGAGATGTCTTCGTTTTGTTTATTAAAATGATTTAGTGGGGCAAGAAAGACTGTTTAAATTGTGAAAGTGATGAAGTGTGTGTGGACCTCTGCCTTAGATTAAATACTACATAATGGGGAAAACAATCGTCATTATCAAGAGATTTACTCATGTTAAGTAGTTTTCTTTTCAGGTGTAATTGTAATATATCATCAATCTATCATATTAAGACCTTTGTTCCCTCGGATTTCCATTTCAGAGTCTTCTCCACAAACCTTTGGGTCCTGGCCTGGTTGGACTCAGCAGAGAGTTAATCAGAAGCAACCTACTGAAGAACCCTGTTGGTTTAATAAATTTATTAGGTACACCACCAACCTCCTTACTTTTTAAATATCACTATATATTTTTAAACACTGACACTCGGTGTTAAAAAATAAACATGTACTTTCAGGGTCAACTAACTTTTTCAGTACGTCTGAAACAAAAAAACAGAAAAATAATAGTTCTGGACCAAAGGGAAAAACTCCTCAGGAAGATGAAGGTATGTGATAAACTGCCTGACAGCTAAGGAAAAGCATCACGTTATCGCTGTTATCATGCGGCCTTCCTTAGGTCCCCTTTACTTTCCATTTCAGAGGAGAAGAAACGGCGTGAGCAGGAGGATCAGATGTACCGCGAGCGCCTGCGCACGCTCTTCATCATAGCGCTCATCATGAGCCTGCTTAACTCCATTAACACCAGCGGCGGCAACATCTCCTGGAACGACTTTGTCAACGAGATGCTGGCCAAGGGAGAGGTGTCCCGCGTGCAGGTCGTCCCCGAGAGCGACATTGTGGAAATCTACCTTCATCCCGGGGCTGTCATCTTTGGACGGCCTGTAGGTTGTTTGGGATTTCACGCAAATGGATGGTCAGCGGGTGAGATGTCTCGTCTCATCGCGTTTCTTTTCATATGACTTGCTTTGCAGAGGTTGGCGCTCATGTACAGAATGCAGGTTGCAAACATTGACAAATTTGAGGAGAAGCTGCGGGCAGCGGAGGAGGAACTAAATATCGACCATAAGGACCGGATACCCGTGACGTACAAGCGAACTGGATTCTTTGGAAAGTAAGGGTCTATATTTTTTACGAAAAATGGCATGAAGTCCCAATATATTGTGCTGAAGCTCTATTATGTAGTTTGAGGCAGGTTCGTACATTTCAACAGTCAGACGTGGAGCTATTTAGACATCTTTTCTGCAAACATATTTAGCGTTTCTGTTTCTGCAGTGCCGTCTACGCTCTGGGAATGGCTGCAATAGGCGTGGCTATTCTCTGGTACATCTTCCGGCTCGCAGGGATGGGCGGCAGAGAAGGGGGCTTCAGTGCTTTTGTGAGTTGAATAAAAACCGGCGCCTGCTTGTCCTGCTCTGGTGGTTTTAGAGCCTAACATGCTGCCTCTGTTTTATTTAAAAAAAAAAAAAAAAAAAAAAAAAAAAAAAAAAAAAAAAAAAAAAAAAAATCAACAGAATCAGCTGAAGATGGCCAAGTTCACCATTGTCGACGGTAAATCCGGTAAAGGCGTGAGTTTCAAAGACGTAGCCGGCATGCACGAGGCTAAGATGGAGGTGAAGGAATTTGTTGACTACCTCAAGGTAAGAAACCAGACTCGAATCATTGCGTCACCTCTTGCATTGGTTTTCACTCTAAAAATCACAATGAGACCTAAATGAGAATCAAGGAGTCTAAGAAAGAGATTATCTCAGCCTTAGTTGGTTTTTTTTTATAGGACTTCCAACTTTTCTGAGTTAATGTTTGATTATGTGCACTCTGTAATTGTTATTTACCTTCAGAGTCCAGAGCGATACCTGCAGCTGGGAGCCAAGGTTCCTAAGGGAGCGTTGCTGCTCGGGCCCCCAGGATGTGGCAAGACCCTGCTGGCCAAAGCCGTGGCGACGGAGGCTCAGGTGCCCTTTCTGGCTATGGCCGGCTCTGAGTTTGTGGAGGTGATTGGAGGTGAGCACAGAACACTGAAGGAAGAAACAGAAAACCACATTAAAATTCAGGGTTTTACTCTAGATATTACTGTGAGTCCAAGGGTACGAACAAGATCGACAACTATTCTATTTTTGAAGTCTTTGCTTGTATTGTGTACTTCTGTGTTTTCAATATTAAAGGTTTATAGAAGTTTATTTTCATGTTATCCATCTTATGTATTGGCATTCTGTTGGATTTTTATCATCTATGTTTAAAAAAAGGAATTTAGTGCCTTTTGATACTTTGTTCTTTCAGAGCTTCCTTAAAGACGACCAACTCTGGCTAATAAATTGCTTCCTGATAGAATGCCTGTTACAAAAAAGAGCGCTGCGTTAGCTTTATCACAATTTAAGGCCTGCACACCCCCCAGGTTGTGACTAGCACTGTGATTGTTCGTAGGCCTGGGTGCCGCCAGGGTCAGGAGTCTGTTCAAAGAGGCTCGTGCGCGGGCGCCGTGCATCGTGTACATCGACGAGATCGACGCCGTGGGAAAGAAGCGCTCCACCAACATGTCGGGGTTCTCCAACACCGAGGAGGAGCAGACTCTCAACCAGCTCCTGGTGGAGATGGACGGTGGGTGAAACCCGCTTTCCCAGATGGGTCGGTGGGCATTGCAGAGCGACCTGTCTGAAAGTATTTTCTCCGGCAGGAATGGGAACAACAGACCATGTCATCGTTCTGGCCTCCACTAACAGAGCGGACATTTTGGACAACGCTCTCATGAGGCCAGGCAGGCTGGACAGACACATCTTCATAGATCTCCCCACACTGCAGGTCATTTAACGCATCCTTCATCATGATTTGATTCATTTCCAGCAATTGTGTCTAATAAAAGGCCTCATAATGTAATTGGTTGACAAGTTACTAAAGTCTTACCATTGATAAATCGAGGCCTTCTGCATCACATTTGTTAAGATGTTACTTTCCGGCAACTGTTACTTTTTTTCTAGCCTTTTTCATCAACATAGCTTAAGAGTGGTTTGGTCCTACATCTTACAGATTGGCTCAGTCAAGAAAAAAAACATAATTTGTCCTCAGTAGATTCAGTCTGGTTTTTATTTTGCCCTTTCAGGAGAGGAAGGAGATCTACGAGCAGCACCTGAAGATCTTGAAGCTGACCCAACCAGCCAATTTCTATTCTCTGCGGCTGGCTGAGCTCACCCCAGGCTTCAGTGGTACGTGTATGCTCTACCCTTTTTTTTGCCCTCTTTATCTTTTATCCCTGCGATCGTCCGACCCTGACTTCCCGCTGCAGGTGCAGACATCGCGAACATTTGCAACGAAGCTGCGCTGCACGCTGCCAGAAAGGGCTTCAAGTCCATCGACACTTTTAACTTTGAGTATGCCGTGGAAAGAGTGATAGCAGGTACGGTGATGCAGACGCTTTGAGGTGGAAAAGGGTTCGCTCATCGTGGTGCGCTGCTCTGACGGCCGTGTGTGTGTGTGTGTGTGTGTGTGTGTGTGTGTGTGTGTGTGTGTGTGTGTGTGTGTGTGTGTGTGTGTGTGTGTGTGTGTGTGTGTGTTCAGGAAGCATGAAGAAGAGCAAGATCCTGTCCAAAGAAGAGCAGAGGGTGGTCGCCTTCCACGAGTCGGGACACGCCTTAGTGGGATGGCTGCTTGAGCACACAGAGGCCGTGTTGAAGGTAGTGCACTCCTGTATGTAGCTTTTTACTTTCATTGTGCATCTGGCATAATTAGAATGGAGGAACTGAGACATAACCTTTCCTTTTGAGTGTTTTCTTTGTAACAGCGGAGAGAAAAACAAGTTTAAAATCGGACAGAGCCTTGACATGAAAATATATATATATATTTTTTTTAGTGCATCACTTTAGACAATTTTGGGCTGTTTTGTGCCTCCAGAATATCTGATATGAATAGTTGACAAGCAGGCCTATACATAGGAAATGCATCTCTGGATCCTCTTGACTCCCTGAATAAAGGTAGTTATTTTATGTAGAACATATCCTGATCAGAGTTTTTCACAATGATCGAACACAGAGGCTCTGAAGCTTGCTTCCAACCTGACACCGTACTGCTGAGTTAGTGATGAAGTGTGCGTGGTCAAGTGACAGAACTGCTCTTTCCACTGTAAAAACGGAAGTAAAAATAAGTCAAATTTTCTTGAAATTAGTGTATTAGTTCTTGATTTGAGCAATCTTAAATAAGATTATCTGCCAATGGAATGAGTATTTCGACCCCTAAACTAAGATATTTAGATATTCTGCCCTCTAAATAAGACTATGGAGATGAGTTGTTCCTATTTTAAGTGCAAAAATCTCATTCCATTGACAAATCATCTTATTTACCTGCTTAAATCAAGGACAAATACACTAATTTCAAGAAAATGTAACTTTTTAGTTCCGTTTTAGCAGTACACAAGCTTTTTCATACTTATAATGCATGTTGTCTTCTTGTCCTCATACTACGTTTCTATAGAAGGCTAAGATGCAGTATTTACTATTCTGATTACTGTTTTAGTGGCCAGGAAGCAGGACATTGATGAGGGATGTGTGTATTTTACTGAAAGAGACTCCTGCACTTTGGTCTGACCTAATTTGTGTGCATTGGTGGCCCAACTGGATCCTACATGGGTTGTATTGGGATAACATTAAGTACACACAGGGGGAAAAAAAGATTCCTTTGGCTGTACAGCATTAATTTCTGATACTTTGTTTAGGCAAGGAACACAAAGAGATGGACATCTCTCATAATCTAAGTAATTATCTGAATCTAAAGCTCAAAGTTTAGACACAAGACCTCTGCTACCTTTGCAAGGCTGATGCAACAGCCACTCTTCCAGCAGGTCTCATCAGTAAACGACGATTTGGGGATAGATAAACAGTATAAGGTAAAAAGTTGGACTCCCTGAGTCTTGGGGGTAATACAGATGACCACTAACAACCTAAATTAGTTTTTAAAAAAGTCAAAGAAATGTTTCCAAACGTAATAGTGCTTCTGTGGTGTGTTGCTGAGGTCTCCATTGCTCCGCGCACGAACGCAGCCCTGGGGTTTGCTCAGATCTTACCCCGCGAGCAGTACCTGTTCACCAAGGAGCAGCTGTTTGAGCGCATGTGCATGGCCCTGGGAGGAAGAGCGTCAGAGGCCATCACTTTTAACAAGGTTACCACGGGTAAAACTCTCCGTCTTCCCTTTAACCTCTTGCCTCTCCTGACTTAATAACACGGGTCTGAGCCGTCCTCCGTTCGTCTCTCCAGGAGCTCAGGACGACTTGCGGAAGGTGACGCGCGTGGCTTACTCTATGGTGAAGCAGTACGGCATGTGCGACAGCGTGGGACAGGTGTCGTTCCCCGAGACGGAGGAGCAAGGCGCCGTCGGCCGGCGTCCTTTCAGCCAAGGCCTGCAGCAGCAGATGGATCATGTAAATGTTGACGCAATGAATATTTGATGTCATTGTTTGAAGCTCTCGCTGTTATTGATTGTATGCGTCTTCCAGGAGGCTAAGATGTTGATCGCCCGCGCGTACCGACACACAGAGAAGCTGCTGCTGGACAACCGGGACAAGCTGATCATGGTGTGTTGCTGCGTTTCCTTCCCCATTTAGTCGTTTCCTCCATTGAACGTCCGTTTTCTAATCCACCGGATTCTGCATTTGTAGTTGGCCAATGCTCTGCTAGAGCGCGAGGTGGTGAACTACGACGACATCGAAGCCTTGCTGGGCCCGCCGCCCTTTGGGCCGAAGAAGATGATCCTCCCACAGAGCTGGGTGGAGGCAGAGAGGGACAAGCAGGACACAGAAGAGGATGACCCACCGCCGCCGCCTCGTAAACGCAGAGAGGAGGACGTTGATCCGCAGTTAGTCTGATTAATTTTGCACTGTCTTTCGACGCTTGATCAGGAGCCAGTGGGAAGTTAATAAAAGCAGGGAAATCCTCACATTAAGGCTGACGGTAAAAGCAAAGTTTGAAAAACTCAGCACTTCACATAGACTTTTGTATAAATGTTTATATCCTGACCCGATGGATTTTTTCTGCAGCTTCAAGAAGGTTGCAAGGCAACTATTATTATTATTCTCACAATGCTTTGCTACCAAGCTGTATCATCTCACCAGGGTTGCTTTGAAAGCAAGCTCACTCGTTCAGGATGCTTTTAGAAATGCATACATGCAGATGGATTAGAAAAATCTGTCTTTTATCATGTACTGTTCATGGTTTTCATGCAAATGTACTGTAGCCGATTCCAGTTGGGATTTCATGCATTTCTTTAGGGAACCGATAGCCCTTCACATCTGCAGTAAAGATGATGTAGAGCAATTAAAAAAAAAACTCCCACTCAAAGGTTCATTTACATTCAACTAAAAAGTTAAAATTTATATAAACGGCTCATTCTGCTGTTAAATGGTCATAAAGCAGAGTTCTGTGGGTATATAAAGCAGTGTGCAAGAAAGGCCACATGTTAGTGAAGCAAGAGCTGAAAGTAAAATATCATCTTTAGCATTCGTGAAACTACCCTAAATACTGCATAGACGAGGGTTGTGTGCATTTTTGCTTTCAAACAATGGATGCAAAAAAGCTAAACCTTTTTTATGAAAGTGAATAAAATGTAAAATGCTGATGTCAAGGACCTTTGGTCTGTAATTTTTAGTTTTTGGTTCTGTCAACTTTATTCAGCTCATCCACAGGCTTTACTAAAGATAATCTATTTCAGTGCAGGATTTTTTTTTTCTGCTGCAAACCCACTTTATTGGGTTGCATGAGAAAAGCACCTTTTATACAGTCAAAGTCGGTGGAACAATGGTGTTTTATTCTAAGCAGAGTTTGAAGGGATTGTAAGTTGATTCACAAAAATGTGTTGCCAAATATTTAAATAAATATTTAAAAGCTGTATCACTTTCCAGGCTGTATTTATTATTGGTCTATATACAGACGACGTACCGGATAAATACACAGATGCACATGAGTAAGTAAAGCCAGTTTTATAAGAAATAAACACATAGGATTTCATTTTAAAGACCAGTAAAGAGTGTAGGGGAACATGTAGAAAAAGAAAAATGTATCTCTTTAACTTCAGGGAAGCTATTGCAGATTATTGCATGTTACTGTTTGACGATTCCTCCCTTAAAGGCTTGACAAATGCTGGAATGGAGGGTTTGTTGAAGAGCACAAAAGCAACACATTGAACATTTATCTTATAAAATTACACATGTAAAAAAAAGAAATGCATAAAAAAACGTCTGTGTGCCTCATCCGTGATCTGCAGAAGACCAGCAGACGCTGCACCGCAACACGCACAGCTTCTTTCAGCATGTGAATTATTTTACAGAAAGCTGCAGCAAGTCGCCTTGGAAGTTGTGTCCAAACAAACTAATAAGGCACAAGTAATTCAAGACCCATTCACTTTCTCAGGACATGTGTGCTGGACTGAAATTAGTTTAAAATCTGTCCAGAGGATGGGGGGAAAAAAACAAAAAAAAAAAACACCTCAGGCATGGCGTGTGCCCTTAACTCCACAAGTCTTGTTCTGTGGCGTTCTTTCGGCCTTTAACGTGGGTCGTACATGTTGGCTAGTTTCTGAAACCGTGGTCCCCAGTCGTTGAGGTAATCGTAGTCCTGATCTTCATCTGAGCTGCCAGAAGCGATGGAGCTGAGGCTGCCGGCCACTGAGCCCTCTCCCTCGTAGTCATAGATCAGGGCCGTGTCGTATGGAGGCACGTTGGGGTCCTGGTCAGCAGCCTCCAAGCCCTGAGAAAGGAAACACATTTTATTGTAAGAAACTTTGCACAGACTTGTATTAAAACCGTGTTTCGCACTGTAGTCTACTCCATGTGCAACACCATTTGGGATATCCTTTAATAATGAGTAAGGTTCTATCTCTAACATTAAAGAATTTAATCTACAGGTAGAAATTGTGCAACAACAGTGGCCTCAGAAATACAAAAACAACTGTTTAAAAGTCACATTTTGTTTTGACATTTCCAGCTTGCCATACAAAACTCATCTTTTATAATTAATGAGGTATTACAAATTATATTGGCATGAGTTTAAATACAAATGAAGTGTTTTAATAGCTGCACCAATAATAGCTAGCAGAGAAAATAAGCCACTGCATGCACTGTGCAACACGGCAGGATATTGGTGCATATTCAGAAAAACCTCGTCTCTCTGTGGTTTAAAAAGTGATCAAATTCCATATCTGTTCTAAGGTAAAGTTAAACAATATAAAAATATCCACAAGACATCAGAACTGCAACAGTTTATTCAAAAAGGGACTTGGGGAAACTTCCGGAAAAATTGCTGACCCTAGCTTTAAAGTCAAAGGCTTAGATAGCCTATTCCAGCAAAAGGTAGGTCACACCTTAGAACAAGTTGCCAGTCTATTGTAGGGCTGAAAGTCTTCAAGGAAGTAGCTAAATATTTATAGAAAGTGATTCTTTAGATCCTCTGTGAGTTTCAAGCCAACACTTGTTTAGCCTTTTTGAGTATAGTGTTTCCAGGCTTTTGTCATTGGGACATGTTGGTGGCTTGAAATTTAAGCCCCAGGACTTGGACTTGACTATAAAGAACTAACAAACTAATCTGATGCAGAGCCTGCATACGAATAACTGTGGCATCACACTGTTATTCTGACAAGGTACACTGAATCTGTCCCTTTTTGCAGCAATCTTAAAACTGGTGACCAGCTTTTTGGATGTTTTTCTGATGGTATTTTGACGATTCTTCTTTGGTGATGAGTTTCGAGGCTGAAAGATCACTTTGTCATTGCCAGGATGTCCCTCCACAGTCTCTTATCACATTAGAGTCGGGACTCTGTGTGGGCCCCACCATTATTACCAGTAAGAACAAACATTTATATATGAATTTCTGCCCAATCAGAAAGTGATATCAATGTTAATGTTAATTCTACTGTTTATGTAATAATTGCTACTGGGTTGTTTTAAGACAGCCGAACACTCTGCCTAGCCATCACAACTCTCCGGTTTGAATTTCTTTCTGTTTCTTCAAACTAGTAGAACTCTAAAATATATTCATTGCTGGTTAGATACTGACTGCTGGTAACAACTCCACAGGACCTCCCCTGGGAAAAAAAACAACAGACTATCCAGTCAGATCCAATTAAAATGGAGGAACTTTGTGCATAACATCTGTTCATCTGCAAATATGTTAGTTTAGATGTCACGAGTTTCTGTTTTCTTGTTTAAGTGCTCTAATAGTCAGGCTTCTCACGTCATTGATGTAGTCCTCGATGTCAGTGGGATCTGCAGGAGGCCGCCGGGGGTAGATGGGGGAGGGCAGGCTATGTGGGGCGTCCTTCCTGAGGGGCTGCTTGCCTCGAGGAACGCCAGACCCCGGATAGAAGGACCACGGAGGGGGAGGCGCATCACGGGGGTTCCACAGCAGGTCAATGTTGAACGCATTCTGTCAAGGTGAGAAAAGGAGGCGCTCACTTTGATGTTGGTTGATAACACACAGGCAGGAAAACACAACCTCAGACACAGATCTGCGGCCTCGACCTTAGGAGGTCACCGCTACGTCTTACCTCATCCTCCTCTCCGCCTCCCTGCTCGTCATAGTTGAGGACGTTGTCGCGTATGTCGTCCTCTGACTCGCCGACAAGCAGACCCGATCCTCTCTTCATGTGGTGACGCCGTCCACAGGCATTTAAAGCCACCGCCAGGAATAGCAACACTGCAAACAAGCAACAATCCCTCCGATCGTATTACACCAACCAACAAAACACCAAAGTATTTGTTGTCGTGTTTTAACCTCTCAGCTCCATTTTGGTGTTTAAAAAGAGCCTGAGATGTTGTTTGACTTCAGTAAGGACATCTGAAAAAATATTTATGTCTGTTTTGTTTGTCAGTTGTGGGGAAATAGTGGTAGTTTCTGGATATTATGTG
This sequence comes from Fundulus heteroclitus, assembly GCF_011125445.2. Classification (NCBI taxonomy): domain Eukaryota; kingdom Metazoa; phylum Chordata; class Actinopteri; order Cyprinodontiformes; family Fundulidae; genus Fundulus; species Fundulus heteroclitus. The sequence continues at coordinate 16,146,292 of NC_046364.1, read as the reverse complement.
TTTATGAGTGAAAATATAGTATGATCTGTTTCATATCCCACATTTATTAGCATCCAGATGCAAAAGAAATGTTAATACATTTTATACTGTAGTAGCACAATTTGACACTAAATGCTGCTATTCCCTACCACTGAGCTTTGGATAACTTCTTTTTTTTTTTTTTATTTCTCTCAAGACTAGGGTTGTCTAAAAAAACAAGTCATCATCTGGACTTGTTTTTCACAGTTCCGGTTTTTAAAATATTTTAAAATTGTTGCTCTGACTTTGGAAACAACCAAGTGTAGGGAAATGGCAGTTTTTTGTAGCCATTTTCTGAATTTTTAGAAGGGGCGCATTGATTTGAGAAAGGTTATTTGCCTCCAACTGAAACAGGAAATCATGGCTCGCTAATTAAAAGTTCCCTAACTCTCTGATTAACTCTAAAAAGTAGCAATTCGTTCAAAAAGCACTTCAGGTCCATGTTTTGAGTAGGAATTATAAGGGTGGGGTGGGGTTAGCAGTGGTGATTTTGTAAAAAAAAAAAAAAAAAAAGTTTTTTTCTTAACACTTTATTCACTTCTACTGATTAAATGCATTTAAATTAAAAGCTTGATTTTGAACAATTTTCCTGCGTGAGATTACTGCTCTAAGTTTAGTTAGGTTTTAAATGTCTCAAATTAAACTATCAGGAGGGCCAGCAATGTTGGAGAGTTCAGTTTATTATATCAGGCTTCATTATTCTCCAGTAAACCACAAGTCTGTATTGTTTTTTTTTTTGTTTTTGTTTTTTAAGAAGCAAAAATATTAGATGTATGGCTTTTTGGGGTAAGTTTAAAAAGCATAGTTTCAGCTTGGCACTTACCCAGCAGAAGAACAGCACATGCAATGATGATGATGAAAGCGATGAAGCTGATTCCCACACTGGAGCCCAAGAAAGCCCCAGACTCAGATCTACAGTCCCCGTAGGAGTCGCAGGGACACAGCGTGACATTGACTTGAGTTAAAGCGCCGTGAGATGGGCTGCCAGAGTCTTCCACCCACACGACGACTGCATACTCTCCAGCTTCCAGCTCCACTGTGGGGCTGAGGACTGCATGGGTATCTGAAGCAGGAGACATGGAGAAAGGCAGGCCATGAGGACCGGAGGTTCACAGGAACACCCATCATGGAGCTTCACCTCTTCTGCTCTCTCACCGTTCACTTTGGTGACGGTCCAGTTCAACGACAAAGAGTCAACGATGAGAAAATGGAAAGGGGCGCCGTGAGGAGGACGATCTTCATCCACAGCCGTCAGTAAAAGACCAGGAGTCGCTCTGCTGCCACCGGTGCACAAGGAGCTGCTCAAAGGGAGGAGCTGCGGAGGGAAGTCGTTGGTTTCCTCCAGGACGATGTTCACCGCTGCGGAGGCTGAGACACCGCCGGCATCTGTGTGTGCGAGCATCAACACTAAACATCACAACAGCCGCCCCATCACTGATGCTAACAACAAATGTACAGCATAGACCTCAGTTATAGGAGTCTAATCATTTATTTCAAATATTTTAAATCAAGATCCCCAAAAGGCAGATAAGGAGAACTGCATCACATAAAGAATCCACAGTTATTATTAGTCCAGGTAAAATAACCTCCGTTCAATTCTCTGATTTTAACATATTAATGATCTATTCTTCATCCGCGTGTAAATTTATTTAAATCCAATACAGCCTGGTCTAAATCTAAAGTGTCCTGTCAAGCGGATTATAAACCAAGAAGCACATATCCTACAAAACATATAAATGTAGGTATTTAGAGAACAAATGAGCAGAATCAGACATAACTAGGCGTAACTCTGACCACTAGGTGGCAGCAAAAGTGCTTTCAACAACGATGCGTGTCTACAAGGATTTAAACATATAAAACCAAGCTCCAGAGGTTCCATAATGTCATTATTTATTATTAAATAGATAAAACTAATCACACCCTTATAACATGATACAATATGTACAAACTGTTTGAAACTTGCTTCTTAGCCTGTACTTGTTTGTCTGATAAAGTTAGACTTTTTTTTAAAGTCAATTAATGTCAATGATTATTTATGACATATAACCACAAAAAAACAAACAAAAAAAACCTTCAGAATTGTTCAAGCAAGACGAGTGCAGGACAAAAAGCTTGTTATTAGATGGAATAAATAAAGAGCTCCCTAAAATAAATTTTACAACATTAAATTTGCAGAAACAAAGCCAAAAACCTTCTCAAATACATGAAAGCAGATCGTATGGGTTGAGTCTTCTTTGCTGCAAATCGCCCAGGATTATTGCTTATGAAAAATAGTAATTTTATTTTTTCATTTTTTATGATACTGATAAATGGTTACAGGCATGCATGTTTTTTTTTTTTTCATTCTAAAAAAGCAGTTTGGGACGGATAATCTTCATGTTTTGGTCAGGCCGAGTCCAGTTCTGGTTTTGGTATTATTGAAAAAAGACATGAAATTAGCAGTTCATACAAGAGAATTGAGAAGCGTTTTTATACACAATGAATTTACACCAAACTAATCTAAGGCGGTGAGCCTAACCCTTTTACCAGTAAAAATGAACAAAAATCTTTCCTCAAAGCTATTGTTAACAAACTCATCCCACCTGGGAAGGTAAGCACAAAGGTTTACATACTTTTACTTCCTGTAAACATAAATTTGCAATTCTGAATTATTTTCTTCAGGGGAAAAATAACCAAGCCTAAAGTTTAAGTTCATTTTTTTAATTTGTTTTCTCTGTGGCCACTTGTATGATAAAAATGTGTGTGAGGTGTTAATGTCAGTCTATGAGGTGGTGCCTTAGTGAACTACTGAGCCTCGCAGGAAATGGGCCTGTATAATAAACTTTGTAATGTCTAGGTGACTTTTTATTAGGAAAAATCCAAAATCTAATCTGAAGTGACTTTAAAAGCAAAACTGAACAGAAAGAGAAGTGAACTGACCTGTAACTGTGATAGTTGCACTGTAGATGTTGTTTTGGACATGCGGCGATCTCATGTTGAAGGATCTCCTGAGGTAAATGTCTCCTGTGTCTCCATCAATGCTCAGCCACCCCTCTGGGTCTTTGCTTATTTCAAATCTATACCACCAACAGAAGGGGGAACCTCAGTAAACATTCCCTACCACGACATTGTGTGGAGAAAGGTGTCCTCTCAGGTACTTTACAGGTCATACCTGAGTTCAGAGTGGTCCGGGTCCGAGGCGATGTTGCTTTTCAGCAGCTTCCCTGGTTTCTCATTTTCGGGGACCTCGATCCGTATGGGGTTCTCCTTAAAATACGGCGCCTCGTTTTCATTCATAACAGTGACAGAAACTGTGGCAGAACTCAGTGGGGAGTTGGGAGCCTTGCTGCTCAGAGGATTGACGTTTCCCACCGCCAGAACCAAAGTGTGCTCCCTTTTCACTTCATAATCCAGGGGCTGTAATGTGGCACAGAAAAGACCATTTGCACAGTAGATATTAATTAAACACATTTACCCACCTTGTGTTATGTCAAACTCAATTCAGAGCATTTTGCGAAACACAAATATCTTAGCCATAAACATTGCTTGAGGAATTTTTAGTTTACATACGAACCAGTAGATGGTAGTATATAGTCGCGTTTGACGGGTTCAGCTCTTTAGGAGAGACATTTTTTTGAAAATAGTTTTTCTTTAAATGTTTGGTTTTCTCAGGAGCTCACGTAGGTTGTTTAAATGGAATAACTTAAAACTGTTTTTAGTCTGCAAAGTCTCAGTTCCTGATTTTTTCATTTAACACGTTGTGACATTGATGGTTAACAATTCTGGATGTAAACAAAAAAAAAGTTATAAATGACTCAGAAGTCACTTAAAATAAAAAAAAATAGGAGAGCACATAGTTGTTACTCTTTTTTTTTTTTTGTTCAACCATTCCAACTCTCCCGAGGCTGAAACACCTCTCAAACACAAAACACTAAAAAGATCAGATTTATTTCATATGAACACAAATGAAATTAGAAGGAATCACAAAGCAATGTTTGGTTCTTCAATCACTCAAAGGTATAAAACCCTTGCTGCTCTGTACCTTCACCACCATCAGGATTCCCTGGTTGGTGACTGGATCCGTCTGGATGGCAAAGTTTCCATGCGGGTCGTTGGATATGCTGTATTTGGCCTCCCAGTTTCCTGTTCCCGGCTCGTCTCTGTCCGTCACACTCACTCGGCCAATCTCAACATTGTAGAGGTTCTCCAGTGCTTTGATGCTGTACTGCAAGGCACCACCAACAACACAAATATCAAAAAAATATTCAACTAACGTCACAAGCTGAAAGTAACACGGTGTTGTAGTCCATTGGGTTGAAGCTCACCGAGGCAGGGTGAAACTGGGGTGCATGGTTGTTGATGTCAGACACAGAGATGATGGCCACAGCGTCGCCGGTCAACCCATCGCCGCCCATGTCAGCAACCCGTAGCATTAACTTGAACTCCTTCACCACCTGGAAGACATCGCAGCACGTTCACACGAAGCAGTCAAGCCGGGATCACAATTATTTGCTGTGGCTAAAAAGTGTTGGACATGAAGTTGGGGGAATAATATTTCATCGCACATGGCTAAAGAAAGCACTTTATTTCTGACATATTTAAAGTGTCTGCTTAATAGGAAGCAGAGTCAGAACTGAGAAAAGTTGCTGCAGTTATTAATTAGCTTCTGCTTACAATTAGGCATCTTTTCGGTTTGTTTGTGCACATGTGCCTTCCACGTTGTGCTTTAGCTCTTTTCAAACAACCAATCCCAAATAGGCGTTTAACTATTGATAATTTCAGCAATTTCCTGTGTTTTAATTTTTCTACAATATGCTCTGGAGCTTCTTGTAATCCATCATCTTACTTGTCAGGATGCTTTTAATTGTGCTGGCCGTGTGAGCTTTCCTAAATATCCTACAAAAGTAAAAGTACGTCTATGTTTCACCTACAGCTGGGCTTCTCTGCTGACGGTTTCCGCACTGTGATCAGTTTTCCTCATGGCCCTAAAACTCGCAATAATTGCCCTGTTCTTTCTGGTTCTTAGAGTCAGGCTGTTGGTGTTCCAACGTGCAGCCAGATCCTGAAACCCTTCTTAATCTGCAGTTTTACTGGAGTTTAAAATTACATTACAGTTTTTATTGACTGCTTTGCAGTCAACTCAAACTACACATTTTTCAAAACAGTTAACACAGAGGCCTAAACAGTGGCACCAGTGGTCAAAATGACACAGTTTGTTTGTAAAAGGCTCTAACTCTGCCAAAACATTCAAAATATGGACCAAAAGCCCATTTTGCCCTCAAACAACACAACTTGCTCACAAATGTTTGAGCCCTTCCAATCATTCATTACAAAAGGGGCAACAAAATACAAAATACCACAGTCAATGTGAATCAGTGCAGCATTGCTGGTTCATTGTAGCCAATGACTGCATGCAGCTTACATGTCAGTGTCATTTGTAGTCAAATTTGCCTTCTTGCAAAAAATTGATCCAGAATCAGATATGTTATGATCCATATTTTATTGCTTATTCAGTCTTTTTTTTTCAGATTGTGGCTACAAATGAAATATTCCAACAGAAAATACTAGGGCTGTCTGTCTCTTCTAGTCTCTTCTCTCTTAGACTTAGACTTAGACTTAGACTTTCTTTATTGTCATTTTGTATACACAGAGTGCATACAGAACGAAATTTCGTTTTCACACAGCTCAGAAATATTGCAGTAACTCTACAGGATACCTTGCAGTAACAAATAGGCCACTCTTGACAAATAGGCCACATGGCCTCATCTTCATCACACTCAATATTTTCCCTTGGGATGCACCTATAGTGAAAAATCTTCTTGCATGCCTGATCCATCCATGACATGCCTCTGCGTCTACATATTGGGCAGCAGCTACACCTCCACCAAGCACAGGGATTCCTCTTCCTCATAATCTTCTTCCCCTGACCCATCTACCTCTTACTCTGACTCTCATCTGCCTTAGACCATCCATGCGTGCAAAGAACAACACATAACATGGCACCTTTAACGTAAAGCCTGCAAACTGACTGCAAATTGAAAAAGTTGTGTAAAGAAGTGTCAATCAGGTGCTTCAGTGATTTCATTCTGATCAAGAAGTTTCTAAGAGCTTGGAACATATGGTTTCTGTTTTGCTACCACAGCTAAAGCAATGGAGTTTGGACTGCATGAATGACGTCTGCGTTAACTGTTTTGCAAAAGGGTCAAAGCAATCAATAAAAACTGTAATGGCTGATGTATCATTGTTTCATTTTTAGCTACATAGTACCTGGTGAAAAGTATGTAGAGGAGGATGTTTGACCATTCAGCCTGTCAGTCTGGGGGCGGTTGTTAGGAAAGTCCAAAAGCCGGTTAGCTTTTTATTAAATTTTATAAAGTGCCTGGCTCTAATGTGCATATGTGCTGTGCTTCCCCAGGTGAGATAGATTTTAGAATTGTCTATTTTGTTTTATTTCTCTCGAACATCTAATAAAGAACAAAACATTGCAGCAGATGTGACGGCAACAAAAGAACCCCAGGGCTTCTATTCAAGAATGATTTGATCCATAGTACCAACTTAAAGACTGATGGAGAATAATGACACCTGGGTAATTACCTGTGCTTCTACTGATGCACTCTTAAACAGCACGTTCAGGACGTCTTTGGCAGGGCTCGTTCACAATACAGCCCTCTTTGTACGAAGCACAAACTGAGTGTTTCCCATCTATTTTCTATGCATCTGAGTCTCTGCAGCGTATCTACCTCTCGGTCCAGGCCCACGTCTCTGGTGTAGATGGCTCCTGTCTGGTTGTTGATGCCAAACATAGTCTTGTTTACAGCATTGGGAGGAATGCTCTCCTGGCCAACGATGGAGAAGCCCAGAGCTGCGTTTTCTGTCATTGGGTCATCTGCGTCTGTGGCTGAGACTGACATCACCAGTGTGCCTGCCAAGGAGAATTTAACGTTTCAGTCAGAGAGGGAATTACTTTGTTAGGAGTTCTACATTAGCTTTTGGTGATTAAAAAAAATAGTATTTGCTTAACTAATACAGTGTTCAACAGACCAATGAATTTATCTATTTAAATAAATGTGTGGCACCTTGAGTATGAAATAATTTTAGACTTTGCATATTCCTGCCCACAAAACAAACCTTGATCACCTTTGCAACAATGGACGTTCTACTCAGCAGGTTGAACAACTTATTCATGAAATGTATTGAAATTAAACCATAAAGGCTTCTGTGTAGTATTTAGATTAAAGTGGACATCTGTAGAGTTGAATGCTATTTTAGAAGCAGCTGGCAAATTAGTAATAGGATAATAGATAATCAGAATTTTTATAGGAATTTTATTCTGTTTTAGAAAACAGAACTCCACAGAAACACAAGCAGCCAGAAAGTACATTTAGGTTTTTTTTTGCAGTGGGAAGATAGAACAGTGGCAGACTAATGAATCATTGTTTAAAAAGTGGTGAGATTGTTCAGGACCTGTAGGCTGATTTGTTTTGCCATCTAGCAGCCTTGTTTACTGATAGTTTTTACAGTGAGGGTGATGTACCTTATTATTGGCACCTGATAGCCAACATAATAAACGTTCCCGTTAGAGACATGCTGCAATTTTCTGTATGATAAAAAAAAATCTGTAGCAAAAAGCATTATTTGTTTGCCATAACAGAGCACGCAGGAAGTTTGATTTAAAGATCATAAAACCAGGTTTTGCATACACTCCTTCAGTGAAAAATTGTCTTTCTTCATGCCTGTACATCACCTATTGAGAAACATTTTTGGTTTTAGCATGTATTCCAGATGTTTAGGTTATTTAGATGTATGTCTGTTAATCTGATCACATTCGTGTAGTAACTTGTCGAACAAATACCAAGACATTAATAAGAATGAGCCAAAGCGGGTCCAGTGGGCTTAAAGAGAGTGAACTGAACTGTAGTTTCACCACGACACGTCACACACGTCTGTTTCCCATTGTTACTTTTGACCTGCCCTTTATGTAAAATGATTCAGTCTGATGGATACAACATTATATACAACGGAACCCCTGCCACATTTCAGGAGGTCCTTGATTTTTAGGATGTACTTTGTTTTAAATCATAGACCAATTTGTCTGAAATGAAGGTGAATATAAACAGGTTATATAAACAATATAAACCCCGTTAATTTGAATCTAAACTCGGGCTTATTTGATGCCTGAAAATTATCAGTGTCTCTCCAAACATATATATTTATTCCTCCTGACAGTGTCATGATTTGTGGTTGTCGAGGATCAACAGTGTAGCGAAGGCGACGCTGAGCCATCATACAGATAAGTAACTTTAATAAACAGAACACGCACGACAGTTCAGGTAAGGTTGTAGACCAGATAAACCAACATGTTAACTATGGTTAACTATGGATCCAGGGAAAACTGAACAGAATGCAGGAACTTAAATATGTTGGGCGATAATCAGCTGGATAACAAACATGTGCGAGATAGTCAACAGAAATACACGCAGCGGGGAAGGCCACTATGGTGGGAAACCAAGGGCATGAAACACAGGTAAACTACACACAAACTAAACACTAACTGAAAGATGCACAACCCAAGGAACCTAAAAACTAATAAATAACCAAACACCTTAGGATTGTGACAGATAGATCTGTAAATGATGCTGACAATTGATCAAACATATACATCTGAAGAGAAACTGATCCTTCTCAGTCTTTTTCCAAGTGTCTACAAGCCTATGTTTGAACTAAAGTTCCCAGGTCTCAAGAGGTTAAGACAGAAACTTAAGATGGCTTTTGAAGAACAATATAAATCAAAAAGACAAGCAATGTCACACTTTGATTAATTTATTGCTCTTACCTGGGACAGAGAACTCTGGCACCGACCCAAAAAACTGCTTCTGAGTGAAGAGGGGCTTGTTGTCGTTCTGATCCAGCACCACGATCTCGATGGTTGTCGGGTTCTCCAGTCTCTCTCCACTGGGGGACAGCGCAAACGCCTTCAGCTACACACAGAGACACAGCAAGAATTTCTTTTGATTGCGAGTTTGATTTATGGAGCTGTATCAAAAAATATTTCCACAAAGGACAGATCAAATCGTAGATAATGTTTATTTTCAGACATATGGGTGAATGTATAGGACATGCCCTAGCAGAAGCACAAAGAGAATGTACATTTCTCCCAAGATGCCGATAAGGGCCCTGGAAAACTGACCTCCAACTGTTTCTACTGGTGTTCAAAACAATGAACTGTGACGTTAGACAGAAACATGATCTGGAAACACGTGCAAACTCTTAGCAGTGAGGACCTCTGGAAGATTGTTCTTTAATGAGGTCTTACCGTGAAGCTACGGTGCTGCTCTCTGTCCAGCGGTCGCTTGCTCCTGATCCATCCCGTTTTATCATCGATCTCAAACAGGTTCTTGGGCTCCTGGTCCACCCCTGGTCCCTCTAACTTGTAGATCACCTCTCCTGAGAAGATTTTGTCAGACTTGATCTGGGCAGAAAAACAAGGAAACGTTGCTGATCATTAAAGCCTCATCGGACGCTTGGGAGCAGGGCTGTAAAGTATATGTTCTGAACACCAGATGTGAGCATGGGGGGAAGTTAAGCCCGGAGTGTTTAAACTCAAAAGGTCCTTTGAGATTTCAAACTAATAATAGCAAGGAGTCGTTTTCTGGATTTTGTTTCTATTTCCTCTGACTTGCATATGTTAGACGTCACTTTTTGAAAGTAATTCAATGACTCTCCTTGGACTGAAAGATTTGCACAATTAGCAGCACTCTATACCTTTACGTGCTGTTTATATTTCATCTACCCATTAAACACCACTGTCACTACAACAGGGAAGCCTTCATCCGTCACTTTGATAAAACTTTTAGATAATTTAGCTAAAACAAAGTATAATAAACACAGAACAAAATGGATTCACTTTCGGAGTCTGGACTAACGTTTATTACGGCGTACATGTGTGTTATCCTCACATGTGGAAACATGTGGAAACATGTAAAATAGTAAATAATTACATACTCTTTTCCTATATTATCTAGGTTAAATTGGAGAGATTTCTTACTTTTGAAACAATATATCTAAAGAATAAAGATTAAATCTTTCTATACAATCCTTCGATCAAAATGTTTTCCTAAATTCCTCTAAAAGGTCAGTTTGAAAACTTAAACCTTACAATATACAAGGATAACCAGAGTACATAAACAGAGAGTTCTCAAATGAATATCTAACATATCAAGGGAGGGGGGGGGGGGTCATTCAAAGCAACCTGACGCTGTCAAAAATTAGCTGTGATTAGGCTGCTTTGCTGCTTCAGGATGACTTTCTGTCATTGACAGAACCTTGAATTCTGGTGTTCACCAGAAAATCCTGCAGGAGAAAGTCTGGCCATCAGGTTGTGAACTTCAGCTGAAGTTCACCAGGGTTATGCAGTAGAACAATCATCAGAAGAACAAATATAAATGTCTATAAAATATATAAAAAATAAATAAATAAAGGTTTTGGACTGGCCTAATTAAAGTCTAGACTTTGACCCATTTGAAATATTGTGGCATAGGGCTGGACAATACAGAAAAAAAGCACATTGATAAAATAGAAATCATATTGGTCGATATCAATGTTAAGTGCAGCCCTGGCCATTTTATGCTGTTGCTTAATGACCTATTTTTAGATAAAGAACACACAAACACTGAATTCAAACCCAACCCTTTATTCAACCAACATTTTACCAAAACTGCAAGCTCTCTGTTGAACTTTTTATTGACCCTTTTTGTCGCACCACACATCTATTGGTTGATATATATTGTTGCAGAATTATTGTCTGGCCCTATTGTGGCATAATCTTACACAATGTGGCTGAATTAAACATTTTTGCGAGGAAAAGTGGGCCGAAAAACTTCCTGGGTGACGTAACAGACTGATTCTCTGTTGTCTGTGATTAATTATGTGTATTTATGTATATAAAATGGATCTGCTTGTTTAGTAAAGTAGTTGTTTCTGCTAAAGGGGGCATTTCCAATCATTAGGTTTTTATATAGCAAGAGGTAAGCTTGGATAGCTATTTTCTTGTTAGAAATGAAGCCACCATCTGAAAGCAGGTTTTTTTCAGTTTACCTTTCTCTGATATTAAAATTCATTTGATCTGAACAATGTGTGTGTGGAAAAACAAAACAAAAAACAAAGAAAAGACATCTGTAAGGTATTGCATACAGTACCTTTTCACTATGACCAAACTCTGACGCAAAATGTTCAACCTCTTTCACATAATTGCATCTTATGTGCATTTGATTCTCTTAACTCTTATTTACAATAATGTGCTTAACAAGGGCTCTACAGCTCCACAGCAGTGCATCACATAAATACTCGCCAATGAAAAAGGATACTAAATTATTAATTGATTAATTGTTCTTCCTATTGGATTATTCTCAGAGGTTCAAAGCTATAGAATAATCTCATCTTGGTCAATTTAGAGCCAGGGCAGCCAGAAGGCGGACTTGTGGGTGCTATATTTTTGGACCTTTGCAAGGAGGTTATAACGATTAACCACACTGTGTGTTACTGTCTAAGATCAGAGATTTTATTTAATCTCACAGTGCACTGGACTGGATAAAATCATACCTCAGTGACCAGGTGCTGTACGAAAAGATCAGCAATAAGCTGTCAACACCTAAAGCTTGTGATATGGTGTCCCACAGGGCTCTGTTCTTGGGTCTTCATTGTTCATGGTTAGGGGGACGTACAAATGTCCGTGGACAACACAGTCATTTATGCTCATGGACAGGATGCCCTTAGTGTGGCAAACTAACTAAAGTGATGGGAAATGTCGCATTCTGTCTTACCTCATTCTGTCTCACACCCCGAATTTAAATAAAACTGTTGCGATGTACTTCACCAACTCTAGGAAACAAAAGTTCATGCTGCATATTTTTGTAAAATATCAAAAATGTATATTGTGGAAGGATTGGTGGTGCGTCAACACATCAGAATATGCTCACCTATGAGGCTGCACAAATGTATTTAAATTCAATGATTGCTTCTCGTGTTAATTATTGCATCTGTTCTTGGTCCCAAGCAAATGCCTCATCATCAAAACCACTAAAATGAGTTTATAATCAGACTTTAAAGATACTAGACATGAAGCCTTTAAGGCATCCTCATTCTTAGTAAATATGATATATTAAGTCCTGATAGTTTAATCGTATACTCAGCAACAAATACTTAAGAGTCTAAATAACAATCCAGCACCACCACTGGAGAGATGTGTGCAGGTTTAGGCAGACAACTAGAATATGCAGGTCCACAGCTCGTAAGGACTGTAGACTACCTCAAAGACGCTCAGCCTTTGCACGGACCTCCGTTTCATGTAGAGCCAGCAAAGAACGGAATAACCTCCCAAATAGCCTGAAACGATCCTCTGGCCTGCATGATTTCTAATGAAATGTTAGGAAATAACTTTTGGGAAATGTATGTACCTACTTTCAATTGTAAATTGAAGTGTTGTGTGAATGGCTGCAGACTGAGTATATGGTTGGATGCATAATGTGTATGTTGGATGTATTATATTGTTGTGGCCTGCCCAGGGGCTGCAGGTGGAAAGTAGCTGTAGCAAAATCTGTTGCAAAGCATCTCTTCTTTTTGTAAAAATGTATGTATTTACACATTGTCCCTGTGAAATAAATAATAAACTAAACTTACTCATAAAAAAAGTACACTTGAAACAAGGAGAAATATTGTACAGCCTCCTACATTGGAACGTTTAATTTTGCCTCAAACCTTTGGATGTGTTTAAGAAAAGATTTTCTGGCACACTTCTTTAGGTTTTCTCAAATGTTTGAATGTTTAGGACTGTCGCTGCTTCTTTGCTCATTTTCATAACAATTCATGAACAGTTTCAGAGGAAAGAAAGAAAAATCAACTTCACTCTTATCTGAGAACCATTCAGGCTCTTAGAGGCACCTAAACTAAAGTAACAAACTAGTGGGGTTTCATCACAATACTGAAAAAGGGCCAATTAAAATGTAATCTTTATTAGCACCCTGTCACAAAGGACCCATTTGTTCCTATTCCCCTATGAAAGAGCCCAGAGATACATTTGACATATGCTTTGAAGCAACATTTTTACCTGGACCAGATCTTCAGGAACGGATCTGCTGTTCTCTGACACTCTGATGGGGGGGATGATCCAGTCTCTCTTGACTCTCATCATCCCGTTTCCTTGATTTCTCCAGAGGTAAAGGGTCCGAGGGTCCTGCTCTGCATCACGGTGGTGATGCTCTGCAGAGCTGCAGACCTGGAGGGAACATGGTTGACAGTAAATCAGATCAAAGTCGAAGCTAAAATGAAGTTTTAACTCCAGAGAGCTATGCTAATTTAAAATAAACATTATAGAGTTGCACATATATGCAGCTGTTTAAAGTCCCTCCGTGCTTTGATATTCCCTATGGCCTGACAGAATGGATGTAATGCTGAGTATAACTGTAATATGGGGGTGTGGAGGATTGTTCGGAGCAAAGGAGACCGCTTCAGGTTTCACCTACTAAAACCAGTTTTTGTCACTTCCCTTTGATCCGGGTGCAAAACTATTTCAGGACAAGGAAACACTAATACTCATGCTCCTTTTGCAGGCTCTCCATCATCACTTTGCTGTCAGGACTGTAGTCAGACACACACACACACACACACACACACACACACCCACCCACCCACGTGAGAAACACACTCACACAACAGCTGTCGACAATGGATTTAGATCCTCTGCTTTCCCACCCGCATTCCCCCTCGCGCTAACAAATTCCCCTTTATGCTCAAGCTCTGCACCTGACTGGGAGTTTGGGATCACCTTACGGATTTGCTCCGCTGCAGGAATTCCACAGGCGCACTCGTTCGCTCGCTTTCTCACACCGTGGGATCACATGTGCACTATATGCATGACCATCGACCAGACACCCACACCCACGCGCAAGATCATGCACACAGTTCCTTTGGTTGCTTCCTGCTTGTCTCTGGGATTTCACCGGAGTCAGCATTGCTTCTCACATGTTTAAGAGCTCAAAGACGTAATACTCAGGATAAGAAAACCATTTTCCCTCTCTGTGTTTTCACTCAGATGTAACCAAACACTAATGATTAACCTGCCCCAACGCATGTACACCCTGAACATGAATAAATCTGCAGGAAATGGCATATTTGCTGTGAATGGGCTGAGATCACAGCCGGTTCTCTTGTGCACGCAATCTGCTGCACAGATCATCTGTCATGCTGCTGCAGTCTGCAGAGAAGAACGGCAACCATGGCTGGCATCTGCAGGCCAAGTCAGAGGGGAGGCTAATCTTAGACCTTTTTATAGCCCTGACCCCCACCTAGTTAACTCATTCTACCCATCAACATCCCGATGGTAATATATTTCCATATTTAACACTTGACTTCCTCTGGTGTAAAACAAGTCCTGGAGTGCTACTCGGTCTCAAAGTCAATAACAGCTGATTCCCAGTTGTGTTTCCAATTATAGACTTCCATAAAGCTTCTGACATTCTTCGGAAATTGCCACATTTAAGCTTTGAAGATCATTGTTTTACTTCAAGAATGCTTTAATAGACTGCAAACTGATTTAAACTAATGTTATTTCACAAAACATGCTCCTTTGGCCCCGGCAGCGATTATGATTGGTAGCCTGGCCAGCCGGACTAACTTTTGCCTCTTTTCGGTGCGGCTGAAGTCACTTCGCTGTATAGAAAAGCGAAGAGAAAGTCTGGCTGGCCAGGCTGTATGATTGGAGCATTGATTACAGCTGGGGATGATGGGAACAATATCAGTTTTGCATCAATATTCAAAGGAATCAGTGTGCTGGATTTAAAACATCACAATAATCACACTAATCAAGCCTGAATACAGATTTTTCAGGGTTCTGTGGAAAGATTCTTAGCAGTCAGTATCTAATCTGAAGGAGAGAACTGGCCAGATCAAGTAAGGGAGATTAATTTATCAAAAGACTCAAGTGAAGCAAAGCAGCATGGATTAATATGTTTTTTTCTAATGTATATTATCATAGCCTTTATTTAAATCAAATGCAAAAGGTTTGAATGCCTATGAAATACTATTTGCATGGGCCACTGTCACATGTCTGGCTCAACAGCCATGACATGTCAGTTCAATTCATCATAGCGGATCGTGATTTTACCGAGGAGTCACGGTGCTGAATGTAATGTGAAAAGTCGAGCAGCTGCGTCCCTGGGTCCTCCAGAGACCTGATGCGGTGAGTACTACCACCTGCTCCAAGAGCTGGTTGCTTCCAGGTCTGATTTAAGATCCTGACTCTGCAAACAACTCTGCAGAACCCCTGTTTTAGAAATCTGAACTGTCCAAGTAAGAGATTGCCCAAATGAGCTCCAACAAGATAACGTATGTTTATGTTGTAAAAATGTTTTTTCCTTAGTTTAAAGGGGCCTTAACAACAAATTTAGTTTTTCTGAGGTTTTGGGGGTTGGTACGTTCTGTTGGGCACTGATGAGGCCGTGTTAATGTCTAAAATGAATACCAAAGGATTATCTTTCTATGTAGGTGGCACCGTCTGAAGTTACATATGCAACAATATAAAATACATGAAATGGTTTAGACAGTGATGTCATATCACCTTTAAACCTTGCATATTGACTTTTAGCATGAGCACAATATACCAAATAATGATGCATGTCATTTTGCTGATATTTATGCAGAATCTATACCAGCAACCTGCAGTGTTTGCTCACTCAAAATGCCTCATTGAATGTTCTTTTCTCATTACAGCTGAGCTCCTTGAGATGTCGTCTGCACGATATACCAGAAAAAGTCTGAAAAACATGTCAATGGCTCATTCTATCATTTAAATTTAACAGGCAACCCAAATATAATGGACGTCAATGGGGCATTTTTGATCATGGAGGCATTAGAGGGAGAATCAGGGACTTTAAAAACACTAATGCAATCAAATCAATTTTGTTGCCAGGCTTTGATCTATACAGTCTAAACACCTAAAAAGCTTCATCCCTCTGCTGTTTCTTAGTGAAAAATAATTTATTTCTGTGTTTTTCTTGCAATAAATAATGATAAGTTCAGCTAAACTTGCCTTTGTGTTGTTAAAATCCTAATATAGCTTGAATGTTTGACAGAATGAAGTTGTACCAGATATTTATGACAAATCAGGAAAAAATCAGGATGTATTATTCGATGTTTTTTTTTTAATCCATTTCCATTTTAGTCACAAAGGTAAAATGGTAGTTAATTTGAAGAGAACAAAGTCTGACTGACTGATATAATTAACAACACTTCGCAAAGAGAGGAAATTTAATCATTTAATGTGGAAGAACTGCTGGGAGAGATGAAGAACATGGCAACTATGTTAGATCAGTTCACCAAAAGCAACCTTTAAAACTACGGTAAAGTTATTCTGCAGATGCAACAATTGTGACCCTTGTATGACGAAAAAAATGACCAGTGAAGGAAAAAAACTCATACAGGTTAAAATAGCTTTAGACACCACATTTGGAGAAGTACAGTCACAATATCTAATGTTTCCAAATTGAATGGACTAAAGTTTTCCATTATACACAACGGCCTCGTCGTGTTCCAGCTTTTCCTGAACTTGAGGCATAGAGAGGTGAACAGAACCGCTTCCAAGCACCAAAGTGTTCAGGGAAGGCAGCTCGTACATTTACGCACTTCCTTTCAGAGCTTCCTGCATTAGCAAACATGACATTGTGTTGTGGACGGAGGCTCTTCTGAGTATCTGCACAGTTCTAATGTTTTTACCAGACAAGGATGCAGTAACAGCACAGGATCACGTTACCAATTGGACCGGTGAGGGCCTTTTTCTGACAGGCTTGGCGATGACACCGCGCGCAGTTTAACTGTTTCAGAGCCGTTTTCCCCAGACGCTTTTACAGCTCTGCCTCCCAGAAGTGTGGACAGCTTGTTTGGGGATGATTTGTTCTCATCGCAACAAAAAGAAGAGGATTATTTGGTAGGATGGTCTTTTCCGAATTCACTTTCCCAAGGTTGCTGTTGACAGGAAGATTAAGACAGATTATAGGCTAAGAGATCTTGTTCTCTTAGGTAAAACATTGAATCCGCACAAGCCTGTGGAAGTAAGTCAAAAATGTTTTGGAGATTAATGTGGGTGGAAAGTAACTAGCTACCTACACTCATGTTACTGTAATTAAGTACAGTTTTTGAGTACTTTGTACTTTTTAAAGTGGTTTACAAAAACTTAACTTTTACTTCTACTTGAGTATGATTTTATTTAAGAATCTTATATTTGAAATCACATCTGTTTCTGAGTAAAATAAATAAATAAATTAATTAAATTAGATAAAAAACCAGCAGTAGCAGTGATCCATCACCTGGGTTTTAGGTGAGAGTTTGCAGATCCCATCATCACACATCAATCCAGCAAGAAAGCATCAACTACAGCTGAAATTGACCACCAAAAGAAAGAAGAAAACCCATGACCATACTTTAGGGATCAGTTTAATATTACAAAAAAGTACAAAAGTACAAAAAGGCAACAGCTTTATAATGCCACTGCATTTTAAAAACCCAACATCAAGCATGTGGAGATGAAGAAAAAGCGGAGTTTGTAAAAAACTACGCTCATTTTTCTGTGCTGCAAGACATGCTATAATGTTTTTTTTTTGTTTAGTTTTTTTTTACCTTTTAACACTAATACCAAACGTAATCTACAGCTATAAGTAGCATCATTAGCTCTAACAAGGTGGCATCCAATTGCTGCTTGTAGAAGTTAATAAGCGGGGAGTATCAGGTTTATGTTTAAGACCATGACCATGTGAACTCGCAAAATTATATTTTAAGAATAAATGTAAACATCAGTTTCACCTCCAAAATATTCATAGTGTCATATGTTTACATGGTTCATTTCTCTGTAGCTTTTTCATTTATAAAGTTGCTCCTTTTTAAAAAAAATGTTTGAGACCAATATCTCCTTTGTTCCTCTGTGAAATCAAGAGAGGGACTTTCTTCGGCTCATAAAGAAGCAACTAAGTAATTTTTACTTAAAGTAAAAATTTAATAAGGTACTTTTTAGTTTTATCTGAACAATGTTTTACATTGGTAACTTTACTTGTATTTACAAAATTGAATCAAAGTAACAACACTTTTACTTGAATATTTTTTTTTTTTACCTCTGGTAACACCCCAACGGCTTGGGGAACTGAGATTGGCATGATGAAGTAAATTTTTTGTAATTCTGGGTATTATATGATGTAGGGATGAGCGTTTTACAGTTGTTGAGAAGACAAATCGCTGTCATGGGGTGGCTTTATGTTTTGGCATGCGCCATTATAATTTTATTATTTCAGATGTGTGTACTGCTGCGTGCTAATGAAAGGAAACAGCAAAGGATAGCCTGCAGGAGTTACTGGAACAACGGTGGTGTCCTAAAGGTAAAAGAGGCTATGAATGATTATTATCCTTCAGGCGTTAATTAGAAGAATGATAAGACTGAAAATAACGATTCTGATGTGAACGGGGCAGTTTGTTTAAACTTGCAAGGATGCTCCTGGTGTTGGCTACAGGAGGTGGAACAGATACTGCTTGGTTCATGTATACTCACAACCACCTTTGATGTTGCTACAAAATTTGACAGCAACAGCTTATAATTTAAAAAATAAAAAAAACAATCAACCCCACCATCTCAAAAGGCACTGCAGAAATTACATGAACATCGTTGTCCAAATTCATCCAAACTTTAGGAATGTGCTTATTTTGTTTCTGTTGATTTATATTTGTGTATCTGATCAAAAAAAAGGGCACGAGAACCCCTCTGAACTGCTCTGGTTGTCACTTCCACTGTTATGTTAAACTAAACTAATGCAAATGCCTGCATCCAAACATTATTAATATTTTATTAGTTTGAGAAGAGAAGTTACTCTTTTTTTCCCCATTCATTTCTGGATGATGCTGTTCATTGACCGGTTGCGACCTTTTAAAGTTTGCCACGTAGACAAAATTTTCTGCTGCACATCCATTGAGTCTTTGTCTCTTATTTGGAAATGCAACAACAACTCACTGAAGAACTTGAGTGTTGCCTGACTAAGCAACGCCAGACTGTCTTCTTGGCCAAAGGCCGAAGGTCCCACAGGTGCAGCAGCTCGTGGCTTCTGCTCCTCAGGCACAAACGTTAAACCAGTCTGTTATTCTCTGCAAGGGTCCCGCAAACAAACACTCCTAGCTTAGTCATGTTGGCTTGGTATGAGTAGAGCTTCCTATTTATGTTCCCTCTACAAGTGTGTCCCCTCATTATGGAGCAAATGTCTGGGCTTCATGACTGCTGAGCAAGGTCATGGCTCCAAGCTAAAAGAAGGACTTAACAGGCACATATATACACACTCACCTGACAAAGTAAGCAGCATGTTTATCATATTTGTCATATTATCTTTAATGATTTGGTAGAATGTCAACTATTGAATGTTGAAGACGCGTTATATAGAAACCCATTTTCAGGGAAATCATGAGCTTAGCGAGGAGACAAAACATTTAACAAGCAACAAACTCATAAAGGCTCTTTACGATGTTCTTGAAAGTATTTAATTACACGTAAAAATAAAACAGCACCAATGGAAACTCCATCAGGACGTTGCTGCTGGCTTACTCGGGTATATGACCAAATCAACAGCTGTAACCAGCTGGTCCATATCTCAGTCTGTAAAAAAAAAAAATAATGAGACAACAATGAGCAAAGGAAATTGACTTCTCCGTGCACGTGACTTATTCTGTGAAGTGGAAGTCGTCTCGGTACCCTTTGCTCCCTTGGAAACACCAGACGGTTAAAAACAGCCTGCAGGTACCAGGCGGGACCTGAGATTCAGACTCCAAACCCTCCGATTGTTTCCGATGAGTGAGACCTTAGCGGCAGCTGGCCGCTGCTGCGCACCCTGGATTGGTACCTGATTTCATGGTCCAGGAGCAACCCACCACTCTTTCCACGAGGGGGTGGGGGAATGGGTATTACGAAGCGGCGCAAATGGGCAAATGGCATCGCATCTGGGAACAGCTGCTGGTGCTGCCCACTCATCACCACAAGACCCAGCCAACAGGCCCGAGCCCTTCACTTCAAACACTACTTACAGATACCAGGTGACCTGGAGTAAGGCTTGACTGACAGGTGTTAATGGCTACATGGATTTGATTATGATGGCGCATTTATTACAGAAATTCATTGTTTTTGCAGAGGGTAAACTGTTTTCATCCAACATCATCACTTGTGATCCACTGTGAACAGAAAAAAATAGCATGTTGAGCTGCTAATTGTTTTGAATAATCTTTTTTTTCTTACGTGTCTTCCACAGAGCCATTATTTCTTGGATTTTAGCATGTTTCTTTTTTTAATGGTTTCTGAAAAGCTTTCTGTGGATTATTATTATTTTTTTTAACATGTTTTCAATTCACTTCCAGTACTTTCTGTAATGTTCTGTTGTGGTTTTGGTTATTTTCAGTTAGTCGACTTTTCTGTTTTAGGATTTATTTCCGTGTTGTGTTGTTTTGTATTGGATTTCCGGTATTAGTCTTTATTTCGGCTAGTGTTTGTCCAGTCTTTGTCTTGCTTTTTACCTTAGGTTCATTAGTCTGTGTGCTCCGTTTATTATTTCCACCTGTGTTAGTTAATTAGTCCCGCCCTGCTCTTCTGTTCCGTTCATCTATTTAAGCTCGCTTTAGTTTTTGGTTTGTTGTCAGGACGTCTCGTATTATCCCCTTGTCCAAGTTCCCCGGTAAGAGTACTTTTCCTTATCTGTTTTTGTTTAGCCTGCCTGTCCGTTTGCCCGTTTAACCTTCGGCTCGTCTATTTTTGGAGTTCGCCTTGTTTTGTTGCCTGAAGCCAGTTCTTTTGTCCCCTGGACCTCTTTGTTAATAAATCCCTTTTTCAAGCTACAGCTCTGTGTCCGGCTTACATTTGGGTTCTCCTTATACAATTCATTACACTTTCAAAGACTTTTATCTTTTGTATGCTAAGACATTTAACTCTCATATGCAAGTAGTTTGTGAATGAAGAGGCATCTGTCCTCCAGGGATGAGATAATGTTGTGT
This sequence comes from Fundulus heteroclitus, assembly GCF_011125445.2. NCBI lineage: Eukaryota > Metazoa > Chordata > Actinopteri > Cyprinodontiformes > Fundulidae > Fundulus > Fundulus heteroclitus. The sequence goes on along the minus strand of NC_046364.1, from coordinate 16,125,241 downwards.
CTGCACAGCAGCCGGTCTCAAAGATTTGCTGTTGTTTCTCAGTTTAACCCATTAACGTTACCCACAACATTCTGACAGTCAGAAACTAGGATTTTAACCCCAACAAAGTGAAGTGTTAGCAGAAATCTTACAAAAGGACGATGATTAGCAGAAAGATGAGCCATCTTAAAGGGGAAATGTCATGCTTTTAAAGTCCTTCCTTTTCACAATTAAATCTTTCACTTTTAGTCTATTTAAAGTGGACCTGCAATGATTTAGTCTGAATTCATGGTTATTGTTGCCCCACAGCCCCTCTTTTGCCCCTATTCTGAGCTGCATCTTAGAGCAACTCGCTTAAATCTAAAAGAGGCTCTTTCCACAGCGCCTCCTTCAGGTCACAGAGTGTTACACTCCACCCTGTTTGGCCATTTTGTGGCATGCTAGGGGACGGTGTAATGAACTGGGTGGGTTAATACACCAACATCTGAACATTTTCACTTATCCACTTGCAGCTTCCACATCCTTGAGCTTGGAAAACAAAATTGAGGCTATATATATATATATATATATATATATATATATATATATATATATATATATATATATATATATATATATATATATATATATATATATATATATACCCATGCATCTTTTAACACGCTTATCCCTATCCCAATCCACAAATATCCATCAGAATGTTGAACTGGTGATCTCTAAATGGGACTCTGAATCACACAAGCACAGAACTGAACTTTATGGCCATTTTGCATCATTATTTTGCACTGCCAGCATTGCTGAGCTTTTATAATCCAGTTACATTTAAAAGTACATAACTGGAAGTTGACTGCAGTTTTGCACCATTAACATTTTGCACTGCCAATACTGAACAACATTCTTCTGCACACTATTTTCAAAAAACTGTTTTTCTCCTGCATTGTTACATTCTTATCACTGCTGCACTTTATATTGTAATGTTATTTCAGATTTGCGAAATTGGTTAGCCAGAAGTCCATGTCCTTGTTTAGCAGCTCTGCAGCAAATACTGCGATGTAATTGTTCAAAAATTGCAATATAGAATAGAGAAAGCTGAACAGCTTGAAAAATATGACCTAAGCAGAATATGAAGATATCTACGCATCTCCTTGACAGACTACATCCAACTTTTCTGCACTCCTAGAGACTCCAAGTACACAACAAAATTTATTTACGGGCTTAAAAAGTGGATTTGGTATGATATATCTCCTTTAAAGGTCCTATGTCTGGCCTATACTTGATTTTCTTTACTTTTTCTGGGAGTCAAAACTGTCTCAGACACTTTTTCCTCTCTTGTACATTGCTTCGTAGGGCTGACTCATATTTTGTTCTCTACTTTATTAATTTTAAACTCAAATGCCACAAAAATTATGCCATATGAATATACCAAATGAGTGACAAAACAGCCCCAAAACCTGCAAGATAAATAATTAATCAAGAACATTTTAAAGGTTCCCAAGAAAGTGTGACTGTTTGGAAGCAAATGACACAGAAACTGGGGAAGGTTTAAAGCTTTGAGATCAGACTGTGGAAATACATTAGTGGAAAACTGTACCATAATTTTACAAAATTAAAAAAATTAGCAGTTTAATGCTTAATCAAATACACTTAAAAACCTTGGGTCCAGTTTTACACCCAGAAGTAAAGGATCTAGAGACCAAAACAGTTATGAAACATCATTTTTAACATTTTGAATGAGAATGAGTTTCTTTATCTGTTAGAGATACATGAGCAAAAATAGTTTAATTTCAGGCATTTTATGAATGCGTACTAACCCTGTGTTAAGTATGTGAAGTAGGCTAGCTTGTAATTATAAAGCTTAACTCTAGCCCAGGTGTGTCTTCCAAATGTTTCCCACTCTAAGTAAAATACTTTGTAAGCCACAAGAACTCAACTTGGTTAAAAACATCAACATAGATCAAGTTGTAAACTGAAAAGATCATTATTTATTTATGTTTCTGTCCACGACTAGCAAGATAAGGATTCGACTGAAATGTAAAGGCTTCGACCTCGCTTCAAGAAATATTTTCTTCCTATTTATGCCGCGGTTTATCTGTCAAAACTGCTTTTAAAAGGTTTCCCCCCCCTACAATCAGTTACAACGGTGGAACAAGACAAGAAAAGCTGAGAAGATGTGGGTTAGTCATTTGCAGCCTCCCCCCACCACCCTGAAGAATCGTTGGAGGCCAATTCACTCATCTGCTCAACCTGGGCTGAATTACTGATCCAAACAGAACGAGAGACCGATGGTATTTGGAAGTGTTGTTGGCAATAAGTCAGTTTACTTTGTCATCCATTCTAAATGTCACAGTGGCGTCTGCAGTCACAGGATGCCCTGAGCCCTCTCTGAACGCATCTGGGCTCTGGTCTTCTTCGCAATACTTCATCCTCCCCTCTCTGGCTCGGATGAAATGTTTAGTTCAGCCGAAGGCTCTGATTGCAGAGCCAGAGTCTCGCCTCCATTGATGAAAATAAGTAGATGTTCAATTGAGGACATCACTCAGGTATAAAACATAAATTGTATATCTGAAGAGCGGGGCAGCAAGAGGCTGTTCTCTAAACAAGATCATACTCTGCAGGAGCAGGAAGCTGAAAGACCAAAATCAGGAGGAGGGGAAGGAGAGGGCAGGCGCTTCAAATGGTGCAACTCAAGTGCAAATGGATTATCTTCAAAGCAGGCAGAGCAATGCCCACTGCTATATTCTGAGACTGGTCCCCGATGTTTCATTGCAACAAGAAAGCCCGAAGGGGATATCCTTCTTCTAGCTTAGACAGCTGACTTTTACGGTCAATAAAACTATTTAAAAAACCAGAAAGGTCAAAGATTAAAGGTGTTTAAACACAAAGACCAACACTGAGGCTTAAATGAATCATCACATTCTGCTCATTCTCATTTACAACAGATTGATACGAGATAATGACATTTTTCTTACCTGACCAACCAGCAGCCCCAGCACGCAGCTCATCAACATCCACACAGCCATCCTGATAACCAGGACTCTGAACCTCACTCTGCACACACCTCTGACCACAGCTGGATCTGAGCCTCCTCTGTGGCTTTACAGCACAGGAAAAAAGTGCTAAAACACATCAACTTCCTAACCTTTCTCTGTCTTTCCTTCTCTCTGTCCCTCCACTGTGCGCGCCTGCCCGTACTTCCCTCTCCCAGCATCTGTCTCCTACAGCTCCACCCTGTCCATAGCTGGGATATGTCTCACAGTCGTGGGGTAAAGGGGGCTAGAATTTCAGCAGCAGGCCTCCAATGAACCCCAGCACATGTGCTGTCACTCATGGGCCCGATGGAAGAGAGAGAGAGAGAGAGAGAGAGAGAGAGAGAAGCATGAAGAGAGAAGTAGAGCAGCTGCTGGCGACAGGAAACAGTAAGCGAGGATGTTAACTTTTTCAAAACGAGACGAGACAAGAAGGCAAAGGGAAAGGTTGTAAGAAAAAGCTAAAAGAATGACGTGAGTCTGAATTTTAACTTTAGTCTTCCTTCAAGCGACTGCTTCTATTTCTTTTATACTATTTACAAATAAAACAAACTAGGTGAAATTAATGCATTAACACTATAGGAATCAAATAAAAATCAATTTGTCATCCAGATTTGGAAGAAACTAATTATGTTTGGCTATTAGAAAGCGACAGACAGACAGCATCAAGGAAGGAGCTTAGCTCTGAGTTGGAACAGGGAAACAGATGGTCTGGATCTGTCCTGAAGTCTAAATATATTCAACACCTCCTCAAAAAAAAAAAAAAAAAAAAAAAAAGAAAGAAAGAAAGAAAAAACACATTGTTTTTGTTTCATGAGTTAAGTGCACAGGTCACTTTTAAAAAACTAATTACAGAAACTACATAAGGCAAAAAAATGCCTCAACAAAACCTTGATTTCCTAAATAGTTATGCACCAATTAAAAACGGATAAAGTCAGTGATTATTTTAGCAACAATTAAATGAAACATTACAAATAATTAAAGCCAGCAGCACTTTAAAAATAGTAGAACAGTTTGGTAATGTTTTGAACAAACGAGCACACAAAGAAACAGACAACCCCACCCCCCCCCAAAACAAAGTCACAAGTTTACCTAGAAGAGATGTTAGCAGATTTATAGCTACGTACGACTGATCAGACACATCAGATCCAAAACTCCCTTAAAAAAGAGGTTCTCAATCTTAATGGTACTTTTCGTATTAGATAAACAAAAATAAATAAAAAATTCAGAGGGTGATGTTTCACTGCTAGAGCAATGTTTGTACTAGGCAAGGCGAGGCAAATTTATTTATATAGCACAATTCAGTACAGGGACAATGCAAAGTGCTTTACATGATTAAAATATAGCAAAGTAAAACAGAATAAACAGAATAAAACTGGTGTCAATTAATCACCAATAAAAAAAACCCACAATCCAACCTCAGTGCTCCACCCAAACATTTGACACAGTCATATAGATCATAACCTAGAGAATGAATTGCAAGGCCGATGTGAGTTCCTTTTCTAATTTCTCGTATGAACAAGCTGTACTGCAGTGCTAGTGCTGGTCCTTCAGGAGGGATCGAGGTGGACTGGAAACTGCAGTTTGTTCTGGCAGAGAGAAATCAAGATTCTTCAGAAACTGTGTAGACTTCATCTCCTAGGCAAAAGACAAGAGGTGCAATTTGTACGTTTTGTACACAGTTTGAAAACAAACAGCAGCCATGATGATATAATGCCAAAATATATACAGATTTTCCAGCAATATAAAAACTTCCATGCCTTTTTGAATAAATTAGCTACAATATGGCACAGCGTTTTAGTTTAGTAAAGTATATATGAAAAGTCAAACGACTGACACCAAATATCAGAATGATTTCATGTGGGTGCAAGTGAAGGCCGAGCGTGTTCGTATACAAGTATCTGTGCTGCATGGGATGTGCTTATACTCTGACATAAGTCTTTTTTACTGGGAGTGGTTTGGGTGAGGTTTGTATTATTTTGTAACTCCTCTCTTAATGCATGTCTCCAGATTAAACATTTTTCATTTTCGTTTTGGTCGTCTGTCCCTCTGTAAGTGTGAGGAGCTCTGAGATGTTAGTGGAGGAATTTAGAGACATTCTGAGAGTGCGGCGAGTCTCCCTCCTTGTGACCTCTCCCTTTAGTGTGCCGTGCCGTCGCTCATTGGCAACATTTAGCCAGGACCGTTTGATCCCATGCTATTTAAAACCGTGTTGTCAAAGCAGAGGATGAAGATCTATGGTTCTCCGCAGGAGGCCACGTCAAAGACAAGGCTGCTATTCCAGCGATGCCTGAAATCTGACGGCAGGCCGGCCGTGATCGATGCTGTCCAAGTGTGTTCGGGAAACTAGGGTCTGCTGCACAAAGGGGCTGTTGTTGTCCAGACTAGACATGAATCAGAGGATTTTGGTATGTGCATAATAGAAGAGATAGATGGAGACAGAGAGTCCTGATCTGTTTCACTAGATCTCCTCAGCAAGTTTCCCTGCAGCTTGAAGGTCTACACCAATCTTTAGAGAGTCACGTATAGCCCTGGTTGCACAAACTCCCGGTGGAATTCCCAGCCTTTGTAGATATTAAATAGTCAAAGTTACATAATACTGTTGGTGCTGAAAGTCCAAGCAGTGAAATTACTGCATGTTGGAAGGGTGGATGCCTGCTGAGAGGTGGTGTCTGCATGCCTGCGTGTGTCATTAGGCGTAGATGACTGTGTGTGAGAGTTTTAGTATAAAAGGCTGATTTTACAGCACCTGTCTCTGTCAGTCAGAGGCGTTGCAGTTGGCAGGAGGAGCCGCCCTGATTTTTCACGTCTTTCAGCCACCCCCCCCCCCCCCCCCCCCCCACACACACACACACAGATTTGCAGCTGGCTCTTAGTGCAGGCGTACATTTCACTGAGCGGAACAGCGCGCACAGCCGTTCCACTTTAAAGTAGGTTAAAGATTGTTTCTCACGAGCAATGCATGGCCCAAAGAGGATATTAGTAGTTTAGCCAATTTAAATCTGCCTCCCCGACAGTTTCAGCCTCAGGAACAGCGCTCTGCTGCCCACTGCTGGCAGAAGCGACTTTAGCTCAGAGAAATCGGGCGCAACCTTCAATGCTGTCACCCAGCAGCATTGTGACCACCTGTCTTTTTTCCTAATACGGTTCAACATAAGCAAATGCATTTCAGCTGTGAAGGAGATGAAAGGTTAATGTTACGTTTCTCCCTAAAGCTAAGCTATGGTCTAAACACTTGAAACTAACAAGACAGATAAAAGTCAATATGAATTTTATCAAATCTGCTGTTATTATTCAAGTAATACAACGTCTGGCTGTGCTTGACATGGACAGCATGGCTCACCACCCAGGGCAGGATGGCACGGGTGGGCGTGCCACGACCATTTAAAAAAAATAGTCTGATTTACCCTCTACAAATTTTCCACTGTGTATTTGCAAATTGTTGTTTTTTTCTCGTTTGTAGGGACTGGTCTCGCCCAGGGCAACGTTTATGTAAGAACACTTAAAATGAGAAACTCTTTAGAAGGATACAATGGCACAAAACTCAATGTTTAAGCTGTTGACTGGACAAGGTTGTCTGTAATGAAACATTTGTTGACCCACAATGGTTCTCTGGAAGAGGAAGTAGTATTCAAAGACCAGAAATAAACGTGTTAACAACAGCAGATCATAGATTCAACGCTTTTACATCTTGACCACTTAGACTGTGAGGGATTTTTATAATTTGCTAAAAAACATGTTCTCACTGAACTGTACAGCAGTCTTTTTTTGAAAAACTACTTAGAAGATTCAAAAATAGTGTTTCATTGAAAGAATGCAGTGTTTGCTTCTTTTTTTTTTTTGCACCTGGATGTCAACCTTTGCAGCTGATTAACAGATATTACCGGCAACACCACACCCCTTTTTTTTGTTAGAAAAGGAAGATATGTAGAAGGGGCATGTGTGAAGTGCACAACTTTGTCATGTTTGAATTACAGAAGAATATCAGTCTGAGCAGGACCCGATGAAACAGCATTCTGAATTTCAAAGGCTTGTTCATGCACGGCCCCACTGAGGCGATAATAAGGAAGAAGCCCTGCAGTGTTTCAGAAGCTCGAGTCGGGTCATGATACAGTGTTCCTCTGAACACACAGGTGGCTCGGAGCCCCACTGATCGGGAAATAAGAAACCGGCCTGGTAGCTGTCAGGCTCACCAGGCAGACGGTAACACTATTAATGATGAATGGTTGGAAGGGGGAAGCAGAAACGTGTACCTGGTTTTCACGCTAGCTCCCAGCAGTCAGTGACAGGTGCAGTGGTGAAACATCCACAAAAACACGTTTACCATCAAAAGCCTATTTCAATGAATAATGAAGAATCTGGTATTAATCAAAAAAAAAAATTTCTTTGTTGCATATAGCATTATTTCTTCTTTGAGGCTTTTTTGACACCTGATAAAGACTGCAGTATGATATTAAAAATCTGTTAACATGTGGAAAGTCTGCAAATCAAGATCATGAGAGAATAAAGCCTGAACGTTTTGATCTGCACAAAACTTGTAGAGGAAGGTCTTGTTGGTTTAATCTCTTTATGATGGCATACAACGATTGTGGGGCACAGGTGGGCGGTGGAGGCATTCATCGGGGCTGGCATGCTTCAGTATGACTACATCAGAGAGATCATTTTGAACCCACAGCACCATGTTTAAGCCCCTTGCACAAAGATATGGCTGCTCTCCTCTGAGGTAAGGCACACCTCCAAATTACGCCCATGCTTGGCTGTGCTGGTTTCTGGGAGACAGAAGGTCAGCTATGAGTTTCTCAGGCTGCAATTTAAAGCCAAGATCGCCTAGCCATGTTGTCAGAGATAAAACCGGAGCATCACTAAAAGCCCCGAGGAAGGACAAAGAGAAAGGCAGTGGAAAAAGTTTTTTTTTATATTTCTAAAAACAAATTCTCCAGATTTGAAGGGTGAAATATCGTTTGCTCTGATTCAATATTTAGCAAATCAATCCCATTAAAGTATTTAAAATATTGTCAATTTAATAAACTGCAGTCCTGCATTACTGTGTAGCAGCTTAAATTCAGCTTATTTACAGTGCAAGAGGAAACCTTCTCGATAATTCATCTGTGCATGCCATTTTGCTAATTTATTCATGTAACACACAATGTGGACAGCAAAGGCTGCAAGAAAGCCAACGGCACAAGACTTACTGAGTTTTTGGGTCATAATTCAGATGACGGAAAGTCCATATCAACGGGAAATCCATAACAGCCTCTTAGTTAGGCTCCCAATTACAGCCCTAAACTCCCAAAGTGCAGCGCAAAGCACTAATAGGAGTTTTGCATGAATAATATTAAGACAAATAATCCTGCTAGTAACTTTATTTGCAAGTTAGTGTTAGATTATTCTCCTCTTGGTGTGTATCCTTAAAAAGTACTAAAAAAAAAAGAAGAAAAAACAATATATGCAAAAAAAGTATTTTTGCAATGGATCACAGTTGTCAAGAAAAAGGACAAAATGCACAAAATAATACTAGAAGCAAAGTTAAAGGTAATGAAGGTGAAACCCAAATTAGAAAAATGTGTTTTATATCATTGTTTAAGATAATTGAACTCCTACTGTGCACTGGAGAGAAAAAAAAACATCTCCAGTTTTTGGTCATTTGGGTCCATTTGCAAAATCCTTAGACATAAGGTGTCTATCTCCTCATCTGCTTAAAAAGTCATTCTTTGAAGGTTAGATTTGAGATTGTTGTCAATATCCTAAGTTCAATGGAATTGGGGGGAAAAAAAATCACAAAATCCAAGCAAAGGTTTCTTACACATTAGACCTTATGCAACATGATTCATTCTGTTTTTGTGCTGCACACTTAGTAAATTCTTCTGTTAAAACCGAATGACATAAAATTAAATGTACTTTCAAAGGGAAAAACACATTACTTTCATAATTTTGATTAATAAAGTTATTTCAAATGTAATGCTGAATTAAAATTTAAAAACTATTTAAGTAATATATTAAATAACTGCTTTATTGCTTTTAAGGTGAGTCCTCTAATTTTAATGAACATCTATTGAGTTTAAAACCATACTCATAGTTTTATGGGGCGACTCGGTTCACACAATGAGGATGGTAACTAAAACATGACAACATAAAGCATCTAAAGCAAAACTATATCCGTAATTTAAGCATCTTGCTTATAATAATAATTTATAAGGTGTAAATATTTCACACAGGTATGTAAAAAAAATATCAAACAATTGAGAAATACAAAATTTAAACGCAGATCAGTAATTAACTGTTGCAAACTGTAATTAAAATGTCAGAATTGTGGAAGAGAAAAAGTAAATAATTCTTGTTATGCATAAGACATAACAGGTGAAATAATAATAATAATAAAAAAACGTTTTATGCTTGATTTAATCTTTGACTTCTTGGACCAGCAAATGTGCAGACTGTATTCTGGTTAAACTTGCCTCTTTGTGCTGCAAACCTTTTTAACCTGCGCTCCTGCAGAGGGCAGTAGTGGGCTACACAAGCACCCAAATGCAGAGAGAAAAACTACCTAAAGAACAAAAAAAAAAAAAAAAAAAAAAAAAATGATGACCCAAAGGACACAGAGCTAGATAATAAAGGTTAAAATAAACAGCAGTGAATTTGACTAACACACTCAACCTGTTCACTAAAGTTACCACAAGCTGCTGCAACAACAAGGTAGTTTCTTCTGTAAAGTGACTTGGCCCCCCAGTCTGCTGTCATTTAAAAAAAGTATAAGAATCCCTCTTGTTTACACCGATTTCACGTCTTTGTTAATGCGGGGGAAAATAGTAGCTTAAAATACTCGAACATAACATTGTAACATTTCCTGAAGGTGAGGGGTGTTTGGATCACTGCAGCTCAGCCTTCACCTCAGCTCAGCCTCCACCCGGAGAGGTTGCCAATTAGAGGCTGCACATATGACACACTTGACTCCCCCGCTTGAACCATGGCTGGAGATAATAGGCCTCTTCCTGCAGCCCGATCGATGGCTCACTGTCCCAGGGTGCATGTCTGCCTCACTGTACGTACAGATCCTGCCAGCACAAATGCACACACTTCCTCTCACTTTCTCTCTCCCCACACGTCGGGGGAATAAAATGTCAGCGTTCAGTTTCTCAGGCACAAATGCGGGCTGGAAACATAAACAGCACTGTCACATTGTTTCCCCCCCCCCCTACTTTCAAATAAATAGCGGTGATAAATGGCATGAGAGAGGGCTTATAAACACACGAAACCTTCCATGCAAAGTGGGGGTCATGGATCCGATATTTAAAGAGATAATGCGTTTACGTATCTGTGTACTCCATGTGTAGCATCAGGCTTCTGAGGGAAGTCTGTAACACTTGGATATTTGTCGTGTCCGGTAATAAGACGGCAGCTTCAGATCGTTTGCTCTCAGCAGTCGGGTCACCTGCTCCTTCTGACGTCCAGGTGACGTCACCATAAAGTAACAAAAAACCCATTTTTTTTTTTCTACTTCAACAAGTTGGAGAATGAGGGCTCCTTGTTCTGGCGGGAGCAGGAAAGTTTTGGAGAAAATAAATAGGAGAGACAGCGAGAGGAGCTGCAGGTGAAGGGTGGAGAAGAGCTGATGAAGGCTTCTCCATGCCTTTTCGGATGGGGGGCGGGGGGGTGGAGGATTAGGAAAGTGTGAGTGTGAGCCTAGACCGCCTCCGTCAGCTGTCAGCGTTCTGGATGTCAGCCCTACCCGAGGCTCCTGGTCCTCCCTCTTCCTCCCTCTCTTCACTGGCAATGTCATGTTGTCAGCCCACATATGCTTGTCTGCAGAGGAGCGAGGAGGAAGGGGGTTGGGTGGAGGAGACGTAGCACGGGGGCAGCCTCCGTCTTTTTCCTGTCGCCGTTTGACACTCGTCTCCTTGCCTGACGTCGTTGCCTTTACCCCCTTCGGCACCACCCTCCGTCCTCCGCCTCTGCTGCACCCTGCCTTTGAGCTTTGATAACATCAATTACGATCACCCAACTTTTACTTTCAGCGCGACTCTGTCCTCCTGCCGTTTTCTGCTCAGTTCACTTCACACACAAACATGGTGCAGCCTCCCTGTCGGGCTGTGACAAACTGATGCCGTTTCTCTCACGGCAATCTCAACCAAACAAGATACGGAACATCGCTAATGACTGAAAAATTTTTCTTCTTTGGATAGCAGAATCCAAATAATTCTGTAATTATGACCAATTCTGCCTAATTAAGCTCATCTGCATACATAAATGCCAAAATGTACATCTATTGTATGTGCCGTGGGGGGCTTGCGACCTGTCCAGGGTGTCCCCCGCCTCCCGTCCAATCGCCCCTGGAGACGGGCACCAGCACCCCTCCCCAACGCAACAATAAGCATAGGATGGATGGATGCGATCCAATTAGCAGTCTCAGCTTGGAATCTGTTTGTCAGCGAACACACAAATATGTTTCTCATATAGCTGAGACTAGATTTAGGACAAAGGCATCAAAACTGACCTTCTTACAAACCCTAACCAAAGAATTGTTTGATGCAAATGGTTACGAAAGGCTGAACCAACTGATCCAATAAAAGTAAGACATGAATACAAGTGAGGAAAATATCTGGAATTATCCACAACCTAACTCAGGCAGCAATGTTTATTCTTATCCAACTTTACTTTCCCTCGTTCGAACACTATACAGTGGTGTGAAAAAGTGTTTGCCCACGACCTGATTTCTTGTTTTTTTTTTACATGTCTGTCACATGTTAGGTGTTTCAGAACATCAAATAAATGTAAAACTTAGTGCAAAACAACACAACTAAACACAAAATGCTATTTTTAAATAAAGGCTTTTATTATTGAGGGAGAGAAAAAATCCAAACCTACATTGTCCTGGGTGACAAAGTGATTGACCCCTAAACCTAATAACTGGTTGGGCCTCGCTTAGCAGCAACAACTGCAACCAAGCATTGGCGATAACCAACAATGAATCTTCAGTGGATTCTACCAGTGGAAGAATCTTGGCCCACTCAACTTTGCAGAATTGTCGTCAATCAGCCTCATTGGAGGGTCTTCCGGCATGAATAGCCTTTCTAAGATCATGCCACAGCATCTCAATAGGATTCATGTCAGGACTTTAACTAGACCACTCCAAAATCTTCATTATGTTCCTCCACAGACATTCAGAGGTGGACTTGGTGTGTTTTGGATCATCGTCCTGCTGCAGAACCCAAGTTGGTTTCAGCCTGAGGTCATGGACAGATGGCCGGAAGTTCTCCTTCGGGATATTTTATTTCTTTTGGTGAACAGTAGAATTGATGGGTCCATTTATAGGTCCTGCAGGAGCAGAACAGCCCCTGAACATCACACTACCTCCACAGTGTTTTAGTGATTCTATGATGCTCTTCTTCTGAAATGTGGTGTTATTTTACACCAGAGGTAATAGAACAAGCACCTTCTAAAAAGTTCAACTTCACAGAATATTTTCCCAAAAATCTTGGAGATCATCAAGATGTGTTCAGGAAAGATTTAGACGAGCATCAATGTCCTTTTTGCTCAGCAGGGGTTTTCGTCTTGGACCTGTACCATGCAGGACATTTTCCCCAGTCTCTTTCTGAACTCTGACCTTAATTTATGTTTTAACAGGTGGAGAAAATCACCTTTTCACACAGGGCCAAGTAGATTTGGAGAACACAAGAACATTTAAGTTGGTTTGATGTTCTGAAACATGTGACAAACATGCAAAAAAAAAAGAAGAAAAGAAAAAAGAAGGAAATCAGGAAGGGGGCAAACACTTTTTCACACCACCGTAGATCTAAATGCTCCGTCTTCAAAGTTTAACACTGAAGTCTGCTTTATTACCAAATGACATCTTGACATATTCATGAGCTGCTACTGGCTGTGTTAAATTGATGTAGATGTTTTTTAAAGCTTTTACTCAAACCAAAAAAAAAAAAAAAAAAAAAAACTTGCATAGATAATGATGGTGGGAGATTTCTGAGTCGGAGGAAACTTCAGCTTGGCCTTCTTTCACTGTATCTTTATTTCATTTATAAACCTTGAACATCCAAACAAAGACAGCAGATAGATTACGCAGGCCGGGTCCTGGCCTTGAAAGAAAAGTAAAAGCATCGTCACTCCACTCTTTAACACCCTGTTTCTGTGATTTTATCCACACGAGAAATCACTGTGGCTGGTTGGTAAAGAGTCAGTCGTATCAAAACAGCATCTTAAATCTGTATGGGTAGCAGCACTCTCGCCCCGGTGACCTGCCCCTGGCACCTGCCACAGGGGGCTTAGAGACAACCCATCAATCAAGCTCAGAGCCCTGGGCACCAAACCTCCTCTCTAACCCCCCCCCCCCCCCCCCCCCCCACACCACCACCACCACCACCACCCCATCCACGTTCTTAAGAGTCATGATGCAAGTCTTAGCTAACTCATTTCATTCCAAACACATAATCTGAAATCCAGCTTCCACACAAACAGGATCCCTTTATGTACCCAATGGGCCACACCACTGCCTCAGTATGCACATCACAAGGTAACCATCGTTCCTTTGTGTCTGCAGGAAGGGATTATTTTACGCATTTAAGGCAACCATTTAATGTCCAAATCTATCTATCTATATCTATCTATCTATATCTATATCTATCTATATCTATCTATCTATCGAGGAGCGAGGAGCGAGCGAGCGAGCGAGCGAGTAAATATACTGTTCACCATATATATATCTATATCTATCTATCTATCTATCTATCTATCTATCTATCTATCTATCTATCTATCTATCTATCTATCTATCTATCTATCTATCTATCTATCTATATATATATATGTATATATATATATATATATATATATATATATATATATATATATATATATATATATATATATATATATATATTACCGGCAGAAAAAAAGCTAAAAAAGCTTATACATACATACTGGTTTGTGCAAATACTACCAACTTCATCAATGGTGACTGAAAAAGACGTACACCAGATAATGTTCACCCAGCACCACAATCATTCACTGATGATTCATGTGATGTGCAAAAGCTTCAGTGTTGTTATTTAATAATTTGACCAGAAAAAATATTGTAAAGTCGTTGGCCACTTTGTTAGATACCTTTGTGGCGCGTTAGCATCAACAGGAAATTAGCCAATCACATGGCAGCAACGTGGTGAAGACAAGTGGCTAAAGCGCAAACCCTGCATCCAAAAGTAAAAGATAAGGGATTTAGGTGGCTTTAAATGTGGGGCATGGTTGTTGGCGCCAAATAATCTGGGATTTCACACACAACCATTCCTCAGATTTACAGACAACAGTTCACTGCAAAAACAGATCTAAAAATAAGTAAAATGTTCTTAAAGTTAGAGTATTTATCCTTGATTTGAGTAGGTAAATATGATTATCTGCCAATGGAATTAGTATTTCTACCCCAAAAATAAGATAATTAGATATCCTGCACTTGAAATGAAGATGAAGGAGAGGAATTGTTCCTATTTTAGGTGCAAAAATCTTATTCCATTGGCAAATTGTCTTATTTACGTGCTCAAATCAAGGACAAATACACTAACTTTTAAGGAACATTTTACTTATTTCTAGTTCCGTTTTTGCAGTGAATTCAAGAGGGATGGGGGCAGGTCTGTTGTGGCAGCAGTGTGACTATAAATGCCTTATCAATGTCAGAGGCTAGAGGAAAAGGGTCAGACTGGTTCAAGATGATGGAAAGGCAACGGTAGATCGAATAAGGTATGCCAAACACCATCTCTGAATGTAAAAGACACACTGACATCCACTCCTGCCTGCTAAGAACAAACAGCTAAAGCTTTAATTCATACAGCCTCACCAAAATTGGACAAACTATCTGACATGAAAGCCTGAAGCCACCCAGCCTTGTTTTGATGGTCCAGACTGCTGGTGGTGGTAGTATAAGGGTGTTTGTTGGTAATTTTCTTACTGCATTCCTTTGTATAGTTGCTGACCGTGTGAATCCCATTATGACCAGAGTGTTGCCATGCTCTGAGGTCTATTTGCGGCAGAATAAAACACAACAACACAAAACTCTGATCAAACTGTATTGAACACTGTTTCTACATTCTATCCCTATTTTCTTTTATTCTATTTTCTATCCACATTTTATTCCTGCTTGCTTTTTATTTTGCTATATTTTAATCATGTACAGCACTTTGCATTGTCTTTATACTGAATAGAGCTACATAAAGAAATTTGCCTTGCCTTGCCTTGCCTAAAGCGCCATGAAGAGCTTTTAAAACATCCCTCCTTCATCTGTCATTTGCTGCTAAGGAGCCAGGCTCTCTTGTAGTCCTTTAAATAAGCTTTTTTTTGCTTAGTTTAAGCCACTTAGATCTGACTTGTGAAAAAGTCATGCATGAAATGGTAACGAGTCTGACGACACAAACCAAACATTTCAGAGAACTACTAATTTCCAACTAAAAAATTAAGGGTGTTTGCTCCAATTTGTTCCAATTTATTGTATGGACCTATAGAAATTACTAAAGATAACACAGTTGGAGGATCAGAAAACATGAAAGAGGGACTACAGTAGGTGATGAGCTGCAGAATGATGCACCTGTTATGTTGTGTGCCAGATCTGTCCTCAATTTTTCTTCATTTGTGGATGTTCCTAAAGCAAGGAATTTAGATACATTTCATCGGCTGTGTATATTTTTTAAGTGTGAAAAAAATTCCTGAAGAACTATTGATCAAGACTGATTTAAATGATGGGTGAAACGTCTGGCGAGGCGAAAGAAAAGTCTGAAGAAAAGTGTTACAATGGTTTAAAAGAAGAAAAATCATCATACACAATAATTCAACCACACTGCCCATCTCTTTTGTGCTGTTTACTCTGCTGTGGCTCCAAAAAAACCAAGATATCCAATTTTTTTTCCCCATGTCGAATTTAGAAGATTTGCTCCCCCCTGCGTCGCTCTCATGAGAACCTTCTGCTTGCCCGCATTAAACTTTCACATCGGCACCTGCACGTGGGCACAAACAGGCCAAACAAGAGCCGGTTCTGTCAACACCGATACAAACACACGCGGATCTGCTCACACTCGCCTCCTGGCTATGAGTACCCTTGCCCTGAGTGCTCCCTCGCTGCAGTCTCCACAGCGAGCAGCGAGGCTGTCTGAGTGCTTTATGTTTGCTGTAACACAGAGTCATGGCCAGCAGAGCCATTGATTTGTCAACAACATAGTGATACACGGTGGATGGATAATGGCCCATCTTGTACAGTCGCTGCATTTTTCTGGACGACCCAGAAGCATCTGTTGTTGTCTTCTGCTTTCTCTCCTTCCTCGCCCCTCCTTCTCCTCCTCTTCTCAGTCCTCCCTTCCACCCACCCACATCCTCGCACTTAGAAAACAATACGAGAAAAGCAATGTGTCTTGTTCAGCTGCTAAATAGCTGTCTGGTTTGTGTCTCCTGAGGTGTTCGCACATCAGTGGCTGGCCCATCTATCAGGCCCCGCGCGCGGCCCTCAAACCTGCAGGTATAAAGATGATAGATATAGCACCCTGCAAAAAGGGCAGGGAGAAAGATGAATGGATACGGAGAGAGACAGTTACAGATATCAAAATGGAGTGACTGAGGGGGAAAACGTAATGGAGTTAAAGAGAGAGAAAATTCTGAAAATGTAAAGATGAAAGAGACCGAGGCGCAGAACGAAAACACCCACAGCAGTGGCTGGCTGCTCTTTATTGACAACAACTAGTTAAAGTGGACTTCATCAAAAGAAACTTTTAATTGAAAATGTGAAATAAATGGCTCTGCGCTGTAACTTCCACATCTAAGAAGTAGGATTAGTTGTAAGAGAATAATTCCCTTTAATAAGCCAAAAAATCTAATAAAAGAATGTGACTGAAGTACAGATACCTGTCAATAACTTCTTGATTTTAGTTTGGTTATAGTGTACCCTCTAACGCCGACGTTAAAATACTTTAATTAAACATTAGATGTTTAGATATTTTTTCTGAGAGATTTTCAATGTAATAGAAGATTATTCTATTTTCCTCTTATCGATCATCTTTAACAGTGACGTCAATTAGTCTTAAGGATGTTGTATCTGTTCAAATGAGCTTCCGTTATTGTAAATCGAAGAATACAAGCACAGATGCATACGTGATGCTTGTTAATGGTAACATGTTTGTGATTTCTTTTGCTTTATTTAAAAAAAAAGGTTTTAACTTGTTTTAAAACTGGGTATTGAATTATTGGATATTTAGTAATTAATTGCAGTTGTAGTTCTTTTTTTATAGGGAAGTTTGACATTTTTGAATAGCTTGTACTTCGGTGCTGCATGATCAGGCCATCTATGTCCCCTTTGATGAAAACATTTAAATTAAATCCCTTTGGTATTTTGGAAAAAATGCCCTCAGTACTGTTACATATTCATACATTATATTATTTGATACTTGTATAATAACTGAAAACTGCTTGTATAACTCTATGTCTGGTACTAATGCAGTGCACCCTTTTTAGTGGGCTTTGCTCTTTTATCATATTTAAATGTTTCAAATCATCAAACGTAATCATCAGACAAAGACAGTTCTTAAATAATAATTTAATCTACGTGGTAAGGGGAAATAAACTATCCAAACCAACCTGGATACATGCAAATATAGTACATCACATGATTTGAAAACTGTACTATGTTTTTTTTTTTTTTTTGGTTTTCTTGGATATACAAATTTTATTCAAGAACAAAGTGTGATGGGGGAAAAAATTAGGCATACAGATGCTTTTTCATGCCACTGTAGATTCTTGCCTTCATGGATGAAAGCTGTTTATATTTCCAGAAGACTGAGTTGGTGCATATTTACGTAAAACCGCTATTTTCACTATTGGCTGACCCGCCATAGACTTTACGTAGACGATAGTTTCTGACTGTACGGCTAAATGTAAAGACAGTGAAAAAAGTCCTAAAAGTGGAGCCCAGTCGAGCAAATCCCTAGCTTGTAGTTCGCCAGAGAGAAATCAAGAAGGCCTTTACAAGCACCAATGCAGTGACAGATTCATAAAGAGGTGATACAAGTTATTCCAGACTCCCCTGTACACATTCCCCTTTTCCCTCCAGTGTTTGATTAAATAACACCCCTCCCTTATCTGAGCTGTCGCTGCATGAAGGGGCTATCTGCTGGGTGAGTGGCAGACGGCAGCCTGCTGCCTCTGATAGTGCTCCACTTTGGTTAGGTAAATAGAAACTTAACTGAACTGAAACAATTTAAACAGTCTAAACGTAAAGGGATTAAAACCGGTCAAACGGTGGCTGAGCACAGGGATGGTTCCCTACCTGGTGAGGAAAAAAAAAAAAGCGACGCACGCGAGGGGCTGCGCAAAGCATATGTTTCAAAAAGTAAACGGAAAGGCAGGAACGGCACGGAGAGAGTCGGAGCAGACAGAGGACACAGCTCCGGTTCCCGATGCCTTGGTGCTCTCTGACCTACAAAATCCTCGCCTACGCCTGCAAAATGTTGCATGCGAACATACAAATGGCAAGAGGCAGAAAAGGCACGATGGACCCGGGGACAAGTTTCCGGCTGGACGGCCTCACATCGCAGCAAGCCTCGCCACGCTCTGCCCAAGGGCCGTTCCCGACTGGGCAGTGGAGTGAGCGACCCCGCCTGACTCTAACGCTGTGTGGCAGGGGGACCTCAAGACAGATGCTGCCTGCCACTGGCATGGTGCTGAAGAAGAGATGGTATTCGGTCTGCTGCAGACGGCATATACGAAAAAGCAGAGGGGGGGGAGGGGGGGACAGAGAGAGAAACTGATTGCTTGAATGGCAAAGTTGGGGGAGGAATGACGGCGGCGGGGTGGCGAAGGTGGCGTTCGTGGGGGGGTGTGGCTGTAAAAGGGGAAATAAATCAAGTCAAAGCAATTTGTGGCAATGGCTGCTGCAGTGTCATTAGGAATCCTGTCACGCAGCAGCTCCTCGGAGCAGTCAGCAGGCGCAGGTTGACAGCAGGCCAAAGAGGAATTTTAATTTTTACTCCCCGTCTCACGACTCCCACCACACATACGTTTCCTAACCGGCGGCTGCCAATAGTGGCCTTCAAACTCATCCACCACCAGCAGCCTGTCCTCCATTAAGCCTCTCTGATATATTTTACTCGAAAATCAAACCGAACATATCTCCCACACAGCTTCTGGATCGATAATTGTCAAACATTGACAGGCAGCGTAATGTATTTCATGCATCGACGGATTATAAAACAACAGGCCCCTGGGCGGTGACATGAAAAAGCACCCCTTTGATTTGGAGAGGACAAAAGAACCCCACAGAAAAGAAAACAACCACAGAGATCAGTGCCACTCTGGTCAGATCCCAGCTGTCAGACCGCTTCACATATGAGTGTGTTTTTTTTTTAACATATTTAAAATATTTCTAGTCACAGAATTTGAATCACTTTCAAAAAAAAAAAAAAAATGTTTAGCGCTGTAATATTTTAGTAAATCTGCTTCTTTTCTGATTGATTTCCAGTTCAGTCCTTTATTAATATTCTCATTTTGTCATTTAATTTAAACAGTTTTATTGTAAGCCACATTTCTTGTGTTGTTCTGGGGGATTTATTTGAATTCCCATTCCCATTACATTACGTATTCCCAGTAGACTCAATAACGTTTGATAAGTTGGCAAATAAACTTGCTTGTAAACAGATACGTTGGAAACAAAATCTAGAAATGTGAACGACATAAAATTCAAGACAGTTTTTAGTCAGCGTTATATGGTGATAAGAAGATCACAAAGCAATATGGTTTCTGGTTACTGGTTTCATCTATCTTGTTATTATTCAGTAAGATTTATGAAGTGTCTTTTTCAGATGTATAAGACATGAGATGACTTCCTGTAACTGTATGATCACATCATGGGTTTTGTTTTCTAGGGTCAAAAGCTGATCATACAGCAGCCATTCCTTTGGCAGAAACTCACAGAAATACTGACCTCAGCCACAGTCGTGAAGATTCACTCGCTGCTTCATGGCAGCCGTAGATCCTCTTTCTAATGAATTTATACAATTCCGGTTTGATTGTTTCTGTGACGTTTCCAGCCTTTAATCTTATTTTTCGCTCCATCAGTTTATCCTAGTTTGTTCTTTTTCCTCGTAGGACTCGTCCATCCAGGATTCCCCACACAGTTTTCATGTCAATAATGCACTTTTTGACATGAAATGTGGAAAATGTACTTTTCTACATTTCATGTCAAAAAGTGCATTTTGGACATGAAATGTAGAAAATTTACTTTTTCACATGCACATTTCCAGTTATTTGTCAACTAGTTTTAATTTCAAACAGAAAATGAACTTTAAATATATATCTACAGTGGTTAGGCGTATACAGAACTTGCAGAAAAGCCCAAACTCATTGGATGGATGGATGGACCCGACAAACGGATGAATAGTGAGACGGATGGAGGGATGAATGGATAGGTAATGGACAAAAAGATGATAATGGAATGGATGGATGGAGAGACGCTGATTTGAAGTTCTTTTTGCCTCCTGAACAAAGTTGACTTCATGTAATTCAAGCAAAAGTCCCATAAAAGTCAATATGTGTTGGCAAAGTTGTCACCAAAACCAAAACAATTAAAAAAACTACATAATATATCAGAGAATGTAAAGGATGGACCTAAAATGAATTGTGTGGAGTCATTCAGCAAGGGATGATGCTATATGATGCATCTTAAAAGCAGTTAGCAGTACATAAGTGGTAAATGGAAAATAAAAAAAACAACAACATAGCAGATAAACTGAAACATTACTCATTAGAAAATAAACTTATACAGCATTACACGGGGAGATGCAACACAAACACACACAGATAAGTAATGTGCTTCCAGCGTCGCCAGCAGAAGACAAAGTGGTTATAATGCTGCCGGAGCAAAGCAGGGCAGAGTAATGCTGCACATTTCTTCTCTCAGCTGCCACTTTAATAAGCAGGCAAAATGGCCACTGCTGAATAATTAATGTGTGGCTCCATTAACATCATATTAGAATGCATTCTATCTCTAATTGATTTCCCCCCCCCCTCTCTCCTGTCTGTTTATTTATTTATTTATTCCGGTTGAAAACTTTTACTCCATCAGTAGACCACTCCGTGTCCGCAGCGCGGAGGGTGAAATATGGTTGCTGCTGTTTAAATGTCAGCTTTGTAATTACACATGGAGCCATGAGCTGGGGCAACCCCGCGGCCTGAGGGGCCTCTGATTTATGGTCGGGCACTGATCACACATCACCGCACAGACACATGCAGACAAAATGAATCCGAACCCTTTCCACTCACATTTCCCGACAACGGACCCAACTCATTTAACCGGCCTTCTTATCTTGCCGAACGAGTTGGTTAGGTTGCAGCTCACGAAAGCTGCGAAAACAAAATTAAGAACACAATAAAAGTACAAAAAAATAAATCAAAGTTTTTTTTTTTTTCATGATAGGTAGGTTTCTTTGAAGTTATCTTGTTATGAACGAAATAAGTAAAAAAAACCACAATCCATGCTAGGAAGGCGGGGAAATGTGAGCTAGAGCTTTTAAATTGATGACTCGAATCATTATATCACCTTTTTGAGTCACAGGAGTCGTGGGAGAATTAAAGCTATCAA
Organism: Fundulus heteroclitus; assembly: GCF_011125445.2. NCBI lineage: Eukaryota > Metazoa > Chordata > Actinopteri > Cyprinodontiformes > Fundulidae > Fundulus > Fundulus heteroclitus. Next base: position 16,103,629 of record NC_046364.1, on the reverse strand, counting down.
ACATATACGTAGCTGCTTTGACTTTAAAGTTTAACGTCTTGTTTTAAAAAGAAAACATCTATGTCGAGGGTCAAAATCAATTCGGGCCTTTTTTTGTTCTATTTTCTATCTACATTTTATTCCTACTTGCTTTTATTGTGTTTTAATTTGCTATATTTTAATCATGTAAAGCACTTTGCATTGTCCCAGTACTGAATTGTGCTATATAAATAAATTTGCCTTGCCTTGCCTTCACCACTAACACCCATTTCTTCTTCTCCTGCTTCCATTTTTGCTCTTAAATCAAACCATATTATTGTCCTCTGCAGTTTAATGTATTCATGAATTCTAGAGTAAAATAATTATCAAGGTATTTAAACTGTGCTTCCCCACCTTAAAGGGACAGACGCCTGCACTGAGTTACTTCAGCTGGGTTGCACTCAATGACCAAACAATCTTCCTTCGTGTCTTTCATCGTATATTTTCAGAGGGGAATCTAAAGGCACCTTCCTGTCCTCCAGTGTCACTTTTCAGGTACAAAAGCCTGAACAAGCTTTACAATTAAAACACAGAATCAGACCAGGAATAGACTAAGGGATACTCATGTTTGTTGTGCACTGTGGGCTGAATAAGCCAATTTTCATCAACCACATTTAAATCCAAACTAATTATGGTGACTCTTAAAATAAATCTGTCTGTAGTCAAGTGGACAGTCGTCTATTTCACAGCAACGTTGTAAAATCTGCTGAAAGGAAACACAAATTTCATGATGCCATAAATACTGACTGAACAAACATGTTATATTTAATGAGCCAATAAGCACCAAATAGTTTAAACAATATGAAAAAGCAAGACTGTAACAGGTTTTCTTCCAGGTTTGCTGGGTATTTAGCTACATCCATCGACCACTCTAGTCAAACTAACTTTGCTTTCCCTGATGAAAAAAAGCACCAGGGATGCTCCCACCATCGTGTTTCCACTGTGCCTACCACTTAATATGCAGGACTAAAAGATTAGTTTTGCTCTCATCTGACCTGATGTTTGCTGTGTGCCCTACATGGTTTGCTGCATCAATAATCAGGACTTCTGATGGGTTTATTTGAACAATCAACCCATTAGAAGTCCTGATTGATTTCAGATTTGTATTTGGAAGACTCTAATTTGTGTTAGCCAATCACATAAAATCCCCAAAATCAATGAGGTTGTCCCATGGCACAATGTGCAACATTTTAAAGGGTATGAATAGTTTTGCAAGGTTCCAGCGTTATTCCCAGGGCTCCCCCTGTGGATCATGAAACACCAATGGGGATTGTTCAAGTGATGCCCAGAGAAGTAACCACATTTACATCTGATTTTCCATCTTGTCCCCCCCTTAACTACTCCAGACCCCAATCAAAAACAGGTTGGCCAATCACACTGCAGTATTATGGTGTAAGGCGGGACCTACAGCTGTGATGAAAGCAACAGCTGCCAATCCCACAGCTGAACCAAAATAAACATGGCAGCACAGGAGCTGCTACTATCACACCTGTTTGGTCAGAATCCCCGATTTTCACGAGGGTCACTACCCAAATCCAAGATGCTGCTCACAGACACTGCATGACCAGGGCTCAGACAACCATAAATGACCCCTCCCATCCCCTACCCACCCATACATACAGAACTAGTTACTTTACATGGACACTGTGAACTCTATTGCAACTGTCTCATCTGCTATTGTTGCAATACCTCCTGCTGCTACATATACTTGATCCATTCCTATGCTTTGCACATAACTTTTCTGCACATATAAAATGTATTTTTTGGTTTGCCGCTACATTCCTGACGTGACAAAAATGCATATTTACAATGTTTCTCTTCTGTCTTCTGTTTCTACTTGGAGCCTTGCAACAACACTTCGCTCAAATGTACATTGTGAATTTGCAGTTGAATGACAATAAAGTCTAACTCTAAATAAAGGCCCTAGTGCCAAAAAAAAATAAGAGTCCTTTAAGCCAGAAAACTTCCAAAGGAGATCAGTCATTGATTATAAGTGCATCACAGAGTAAAATAAATAAATGTGATCAGGTGTTCTTTTCTACGACAATAAGTCAAAACTCATCTCTTTGGAGCTATTATTTCTGGCAAATGTGGTTGTTTATTAATCCTTGTTTTGGTTACAACAAATTTAGGCAACATCAATATCAAAAGCAAAAATAGTTGAATGACCTACAAACCCTTCATTCCTGCATTTGTCCAACAAACATATAACAGTGTCCCCATCACTAGGCGCAAATGTCCCCTCCCTGTTTCTTTTTGTTCACTGGCCTAACACAGTAGTGGCATGTGAGACCCCCCCCCCCCCCAAACCCCCAACCCCAGTTCAATACACCCTCCCTTATGCACTCCACCCATCAGTCAGATTATAGGCCCAGATACCTGCTGGGAAAACCAATCTATATCTGGATGAATGGAGGAGGAGAGGCAAGGCCAGATCAATGTACAGATATTGATACAAGCAGCCATGCAAGGAGACTCTTCTCCTTCTGAACTCATTCTCCTTCTCTCTGAAAAGATTAAGAATCAAGATGAGCTGCTGAGTAAGGTGTGTGTGTGTGTGTGTGTGTGTGTGCGCGCGTGCGACGATGACAAAAGAGACACTGTAGCATGCTGCCAGATACTGTAGATAGAGAGAGAACGGAGGATAGGAGGGAGCGGAGATACACGGAGGAGACACGGATTACCACCACAGAGCTCAGTAATGGTGTGAAAGGAGCACGTCAATAATGAATACCTCCCATTACAGAGCGATAGACTGCTGCTGCAGCCTGCGTGGCACAGTACCTGCTGACTCCCTGATCTACCTGAAATTACACTGATGCTCTCACACTGCGTCTCTCTGAGCTACAACACACACCGACTGCAGAGAGCAGAGACACACAGCGATGTGCTCGAAGCCCCTGCTCTGGGGCCGCCAAGCTGAATTCATTTTCCAGCACAGTAGATAAGTTGAGCATTGGGGTCTGAGCCCCTCTGACGACTCCCCTGTCGGAGGGCGAAGGCTCCCCTCCCTTCAAAGAGACGGGGCTTGACATCCAGGTGTTTTATAGTATTTGTGGCTCTGATCATCCATCAAGGCGATCGATCACTCTCCCAGCAGCTTTTATTAATGATCTTGTCAGCCGGCCCGCTCTCTGGTGCTGCCGCTTGTCCAGAATGATAGATCATTAGCTAGTCTGCCTGCTATTTATTCTCTCATGACCTTGTCTCTCTCCATTGTTGAGCGGGCCGAGTTATGAGTGCTAGAACATGATAATTCGGTATTGATCCCCCCCTCCCCACACTTTTTTTTTTTCTTTAAAAAGTTTTTAGCCTCTTTATTCTAACAAAAAAGTGCTGGAGTAAAAGATGCGCACAAAACATCTAGGTTTACAAAAACTCATCTTGGGCAAAAATGCCATTAATTTGGAGTTTTTAATCACGTATTTGAACCTGTCTTCTACCAGGCTGCAACGATTACAGAACGTAAAGCTTACTTCTTGTTTTTTTTACAAGAATTTACTGTGGATTTTCAAAGTTGCAAAAGGTGTCCAAATTTTAGATGCAAGTTCAAATATATTCACGCAGGTCAAACATAAATAAATAAAATTCATGTCCCATAGCAAGTTGTACCACAACATGCTTGTTGCTTGCACAAGCTTTACTGATCAACAGGCCTGCTGGGTTTCATCACTAGAAGCTTGATAGTTGCACACTTTAAGCAGTCCTAAGCATACTATTGTAAAACTCAACTAGACCAAGGCTTAAACCATATACAGTAGTTGTAGATATGAGGTGAAGTAGAGAAACTTAGATGTCAAAAGTATTCACATCTCTTATTCAAGTAGAAGTATCGATACTAGGGTTAAAAAATGATTCTGTAGAAATATTAACTCAAACCTTTTCCTCAAGTGAAAGTATAAACATACTGGATATAAAACTAGGAAACCTAGAGGGAGTACCACTGGCAACTTTTTCCTTTTGTGCCTCATCTTTTTGAAACAATCTTCCTCTAGACATTCAGCAGGCATGTTTAAAACCCTCGATGGCTGATGGAGGTTTTTAAAGCCAAGCTAAAAACCCACTCGTTCACTTCATTTTCTGCGACTTAACTTGATGCCTAAACCTATCCTGTTTTATTTTAGCTGTTTCCTTTTTGTTTTTATGTTTTTACCGGGTTTTAAATAGCATTGTTCTGTTCCTTGTTCTACTATTTTTTTTTTATTCACCCACTGTTCAGCACTCTGTTTATAAATAAAGATTATTATAATTAACAGAATAGCCCCACAGCATACCATCTCTACCCTTAGCATTTCTCATGGTGGGCTTCATTTGAACTCAGAAGTCGACCTCCTGGTGGGAAATGTCGATCGGAATGCCTCCTAAAGTCTGAATTACGAGTCGGAAAGTCAGAGCAACAGGACCATACCTGACTAGATGACTGCTACTCGCAGCAACATTGAGTAAAACGTCGTACTTTGACTGTTTTTAGCAAGTATTTATTATTCATGTAGCGTTTAGTCAGTCTTACACGTACTACTTTTCAGTGTTTATAAGACAGGATACTTCAGTGCTGTTTATATGCACGAAATACTGCATAGAAGAGTGTTATTGTCATTGTTTTAATAGTAGAGTCAGACTAAGATTTTGCAACAAAATGTTACTTTAAAAGACCATCTGAGACTTAGGTTGGCTGTATTTGTATTTTTAACTATGGCTTTGGTGTACGCATTTATGTTTGTTCCAGCTGTCAGACAAGCGGGAAACTATAAAGCAATATCAACTCAGAGAAGTCGTGACTCCGTCCTCCCGGTTTCGAGTTCTGGGCTTAATGAAACGTAGCATTACAGCGTTGTTTGGTTTGGAAGCATCACTTAACTCCAGTCCATCTCAGGCCATGGTGATGTAGAACCTGCTTTACTCTGGGCGTTGGCATCGCTCGAGTAGTTTCCAGTTGATGGAAAGCTTTTGGCTTAGTGTTTCCTGGTTTGAGCTACTGTCAGGGTGCCAGCTTGTTATCTTCCTCTGGATGCATTAGGGGGTGAAACATGTAAATACCTTAATTACTTGAACTCATAACTGTAGCATAGCTGTTTAGACTTAGATAGGCTTTCCAAACGTGAGCCATTTTGTATTCCTCCCTCTTGAAAAGGATAGATAAAATAAAGCAAATAAAAAAATCTTGCACCCAATTTGTGTTTGACCAATTTATTAAGATGAGAATTGTGAATCATGCCACCTTGAAAAAAAAAAGAAAAAAAAAAGACAAAAAATATTACAGATAAATGTGATTGCAACTGTATGCTCAGTGTGGAAATATATAAACACTGCTACTAAGCCGATGAAGAAAGGGTATCATAGGAACAGCCATCATACTAATCTGATCCATTCATTAGAGCAGATTTATCCTAATAACAAAATCCCTACTTTTTTAGGTTTAGCACTGCAGCACAGCTGGCTTCAACATAATTAGCAGTGACTCGATGCAATCGTCTGGGTTTCATAAGAAATTGTTTTCCTTTAATTTCAATAATAACCTTAACTGCATCATTTGATAACTATGATCCAGATATTTGTACTTAACTTTGAATCTTTTTGTATGACTTGATTGAACTATTTTATTTCTGTAAAGTGACCTGAGATTATATATGTCGCTATAAATTATGCTATATAATCAAAGCTAAATTTAATAGGATTTCACGATACTTAAATTTTGACAATGCCCTTTACCTAGCAACATGCTATTTCCCGTCACTTTTGAATTTACATATTTTCTAAAAATCCTCTCATGAACCCAAAGTTTCCATTTCAGGACCCACAGGGATACTACTAGTTTTTGATTCACTCTGTGAGGCTATCATCAACCTAAAACAATAACTTTCCAAAATTAGAACTATTTAGGAATATCCATCCATCCATCCATTTTCCGACACATCTATCCCTATTGGGGTCACGAGGGGTTGCTGGTGCCTATCTCCAGCTGTCAATGGGCGAGAGGCGGGGTATTTTGGAACATATAAAAAGAAAAAGAAAAATCAGACTTTTTTTAAACTTTAGGAACAGTTTTTAGTGTTGATGTCAACGTCATAAAGGCACAAAAGGTGAAGTTAGGCTATTGCAAAAATCTTTTTGCTCTTTTTCTCAGATGTTCTGGACCGGACAAATATGCAACGAATCAAAAAATACACCAACATTCATCATCTAATGACCAAAAACAAAACAAAGGTTTCTGCCGATTCATCAAAGAGCTGATGGAGATATTTCACTTTGTGCTGAAGGGAACGATCGCCCATCATAGCAACGTTTTCCATGCCTGGAGCGAAGCTGCTGGTGAGGCTGAAAAACATGTTGTGGAACATCTCATAATGAGGGGCAGGGAAGAAAAAGAATGAGAGAGTCGCAGAATAAGAACAAGGGAAGAAATGTCAACGAAGAAAAGGCAGCGTGAAAGCAGAGAGCGATTCAGAGGGAGTTTCGCAGGAATGAAGCCCGAGGCTGAGCCAGTGAGGTGTAAGTAGCTTTAGAATAAACATGAGCTCCATATAAACAACAACCTGCCACTACAAGCATCGGTTAAGCACCCACACAGGCCTGGTGGCACTCTGGAGCCACTCGTGTGTATGTAAACCTGGGTGTCCCTGGGGCTGATGAGCCTTCCCTGTCATCCTCCCATCACTCTGGCTTTCTGCCCACTTACATTCATAAAGCCTGTCATGTGTTGATCAAGTAGCCGCAGGCTCGGGGGCCTTTTGTGACTGTCAAAAGTGTGCATGTAAATGTTTGACTGTATAATTATAGCCCCATTTTCTGTTTTGCGTCTGGAATGTAAAACAGCACAGCGCCGTATGAGCGCTTTGCCGTGCAATCCAGAAGCTACTGTGTTTGTTTGTCTCGCTACTTGAGTCTGACCTGTTTATTATGCAGTTTAAAGAGAAGAGGGAGGGACTTTGTTCTCCTCCAGAATCATTCATGATGGATGGCTTTCATCTTCAGAGGAGAGTGGCAGGCTGAGACGTCTGTGGAGTTACAGTGAGAGGATGCGTGTAAAAATAACATATTATATACACGTCCAAAGCCTCAGAGAGCACAGCACTACAGTGTTGACCTCTCTGCATTGAGAATCAGGCCCTTTACACACTGGGAAAATCTGAGCGCATTTCAAAAATATCTGAGTATTTCACTACAGGCCAAAAGTTTGGAAGCCACTTTACGTTCACAATATGGTTCTTAAAATCCAGAAATTAATTGCACCTTTGGATACATTTACTCCATGATTAGATTATACTTTTAAGGCTGATTTTCTTATTTTTTTCTATTACCAGACTGATTCTCAATAAATGTTAACAGAAGGTCTTAGTTGTAAGATTGAGAAGATTAGCAAGAAGACTCAAGAAAAAACAAACAAAAACAAATCAGTTTGCATGTTGTATAGATAGCGGACAATGGACAATATGACTCAATGTCCAGGGTGTCACTGTGTCAGGTGACAACACGAATGACCGAAAAACCCTAAAATTTCTAAGAAATTTCCAATTTTAATTATATTTGGATTGGGTTTGATCAGATCCAGTTCAAAATCTAAGGGTGAATTCACGCCTGTCACGTTTGGGCTGCTTTAAACGGACCAGAATTAGTTTCCTCCCTTGGTCGGGACCTTTTTTGCAGGTGTGACTACACTCAAGCGAACCCTGGTCTGGCCCAAACAGGGGAATCGAAACGACACCAAAAATTGGGTCTCGTAGAAGTAAAAGCGGTACTGAAACATAGCAGCTGCTTAGCAACGCTGCTGCCAGCACGCTGTGGGACTCCTTCGGTCATATGATGCTTTCTCCAACGCCCTTCCAAAATGAGCAATAAAAATGTAGATAGAGACCTACGTTGATTGAGCTACTCTTGCCACTCACAATGATTTAGTGGCAATAATAACAGCAAAATGTGCAAAACAAAGGAATCTACATCATAGTTTTCCTCCTCTTCCTGGTCTGTGCTGCGTCCCTCCCTAGTCATTGCTGTCCAGTGGAAACAACAATCGTCAATTTACCTAGAGTTAAATGAAAATCAATTCAACGTTCAGTTAGGTACAGGGCAATGTGTGAATGGAATTCACTCCCAAAGACTATCATACAACAAAACACTCTCTATGGTTTCAAAACTTCACTTAAGAAATATTACCTTCAAAGAAATTTGGATAGTTAATGTTAATTTTATTAAGGAGATATTGTGTAGGGTTCTTGTTAGCTAGTTCTTCGATATAGATCTATCTGGAGTAGCAAAATTTTATGTTAATTATGTTTATTTATTTATGTTACTTTTAATGATAAAAGGTGTTAAATGTAAATATGTATTACATTTTGTGTAAATGTCTTGTATGTATAGTGTGTAATGTGATGTAATACATTGTATTGTCACGTGGAAGACTGAAGGACCCCAGGAAGGATAGCTTTTAGCTGATGCTGAAGCTAATGGGAATCTTAATAAAACAAACAAACAAACAAACATGTGTAACTTTGCTACAAGTTATAGTTCCCCTGCAAAAACTACAATGTGCTGCAGCAACCCCACCAAAAAAAAAAAAAAAAAAGTGGTCCACAAAGGACTTTCCTGGTGTGAATATACCCTAAAATATTAAATAATTAATAATGTTTATAGAAGAGACATTGGGTGAGCTCTAAATTTGGCAGTGTGCAACTTATTTGGCTTTTTATTAGCAAAAATCAAGTATTGCTTTCATAAATACATCTTATGGGAAAAGTCTAATAACAATGAGTAACAATTAGAATGAGTAGTTCATTAATAGATAGGTAGCGGAAGACGGCGTATCGGAAGACGCCATATTGCGTCACCATTTTTGATTACAGAAGCTGAAAGGGGACAAACTTGTTACTCGTTAGCCTTACTCGTTTTCCCTGCTCCTTTGTGGACTGGTGCACCTCACAAAATAAATGTCAACACTGGGAGAGAACATCTCTAAACATCAGTTAGGAATAAAAAAAAAATGGGTACAAATGGGTCTTCCATCCAGATGGCCAGATTAATTACAAAGCAGTTGAAGGAGAACCAACACAATGTTCTGGAGCGGTTCCTGCAAAGGTTTACTGTGTGGCAGCTAGAGGACTACAAACCTGACCCGATTACACCAGCTCTGTGAGGAAGAATGGACCAAAATCAAAACAATATATTGTGAGAAGCCTTGGGAAGGAAACGAAAAATGGTTTACCCAAGATATACAATCTAAAAAGCAATTTAAACAAGAACTAGCGAAATGTATGCAAACATCTGAATTTGAAGAACGGGAAAAAAAGGTAAATAAAAGCAATAACGGTAACCCTAACCGACCTAAAACAGGAAACGATTTGCTGGATTTACTGTCAGCGATAAAAACAAAAACAAAAGACGTCCACTCTATTTGTTTTGTATAAATACCTGATTAAAACAGTATTGCCCCTTTTATTTGCTCCAGCTGCTGCATATTCAACCTAAATTGATCAACTAGAAACGTAATATGCATCCTAAACATAACACTTTTTTCACTATTAAAACCTTCATAGCTGAACTCTTCCGCATCAAAGCACCATGGGGAAAAATGTCATTCTGATGTAGGCAGGAACTCCTGAGTCCTTTGTGAGCTTTCTTACAGGACGTCATGTTACCGATCGTGTTTCTTTCCTTCTAGTCTGCTTGCCTTCAGCCGGGTGTTGGATAGGCTTTGGAGAAGCAGATACAGAGAATGAACTTAACTAACTGTGCAAAATGGATAAAAAAAATCTCTGAATGCAAAACTCAGTGAATTTTTAGTTAGCCTTTGATGGAACATGGTCATTGTTCAGACATTTAACGAATCCTCGTTAAATTAACCCTATCCTCGCTGATAGGGTTGCACATATGTGAAAGAACATAATCCACAACAACCTAACCGCCTTCTGAATATTTTGTTACACCACCAGCTTTTGAAAAAAACCTTTGGTACTCCATTGACTCCATCTCTCTCTCTCTGTCTGTCCTGAACAACCTCACCAGCATCCCCAAAGCCCCACCCTCCAGGACCCAGGAGCCCAATAAGCAGCCATCTGTAGCCAACCTCTCTCACTACGCTCCAGCAAACACAGGCAGAAGGTGGTTGAATGTGTGTGTTCAGGAGCAAAAAGGAGAGGTGAAGGCAGTTCAAGGGCACAAGAGCGGTGCCCTTCGACTGCCTGAACCCTTCCCCCCCACCCCCCGCGCCTTCCTCTGCGCATCAGACAGCTTTTCAAAGGCCTCCAGAGCCCAACCTTCAAACACACACACAAGACGTTTGTGCACACCAGCTACACCCCAGCCTTCCTTCCAGTGGCCCTGGCCGAGGACCGGCGTGGCTTCTTAGGCGGGGTGGTGGTGGGGAATCTGAGGGGCACTGGAGCTGTCCTCTGATGCTCCTGCAGCCCTGCCTGCTCATCCATCCTATCCTGCCAGCCCACAGATCGATTGCACTGCTCTCTTAATCAGGTCTCTGGTGACTGTGGGCGGATGAACGCGTGTGTTTGTGTGGACCAGAGGCCGTCTCAGCTCGGGGGTCGCCCTTTTATATCTTTCCATCTTCAGCTCTGGCCGTTCATCACGGCACGACTGTTTATCTAAACCTTGATTTCAGAATGTTTGTCGTTCTTTCTGTTCCGCTTTCTCACCGACTTCCCTTCGCATTTCTTGCTGAAAACTCCTTGAATCCTTTCATCCAAGCACTCCTCTGCTATCCAACTTTTCTTGTTAGCGCTTCGTTCTCTGTTGAGCTCCTGGTTCATGGTTCTTTCCCCTCTCTCTGGAGTTTCTGTCATTTCCTCACACACACACACACACTGTCTGCTCTGGCAGCGTGCCACGGCTCATTCAGGAGGAGTCTGGAAGCCGAGGTGATCCGTTTGCCGGCACAATCTGCTGCGACTTGTGATGAAGACAGAAGAGGCGAAGGATTGGATAAATTGAGAAGAGAAAGGATGAGAGGCGAGAAGAGCGAGTGGGGTGAGAGGACTAGTCAGATGGAGTGCGGGGCATCCAGCTGTGGTGTTTTGCCTTTCTGGAGAAGTCGTTCAAGCTCTCATCACACCTGTGTCCCCCCCCCCAAACACACACACACACACACACACACACACACACACACACACACACACACACACACACACACACACACACACACACACACACACACTGAAGACACGAGGGGAAAAGCATGCAAAAGTATGTGGTAAGATAACTGTCAATAAAAACGTATGGGTAGGAATTTTTAAATGTAAGTCAATAACCGTGAATACATTTAAGATTTGCTTTTGTTCCTTGTTGTCAACTCATACATATCAGATGTTTCATCTGTGAGAGTACAAGTTTTTAGAAGTTACAACTTTGCAACAATACATACAAGTACAGATCGCAGATTTAGCGGTACGGGTCACAAATTTACGAGTACGAATCTACAACCCCTGATGAAGGTGGTGGCGGTAATGCTCCTGAAAGTTGTTCACCGGCCACCCTTAAACGAGAAGAGGAAGTAGACGACGAAAACAGAACTTGTATTCTCACAGATGAAACATTTGATGTCCCATCAGTACCGCCACCCACTGGTGAGGAGTGTAACAGTTTCATCAGCGGCTGTAGATTCGTACTCGTAAATGTGTGATTTTTATGTCTGTATTGTTGCAAAGTTGTAACTTTGCAACTTATATTACTTCTAAACTTGTGTTCTCACAGAGGAAACATCTGATGTTACATGTATTTATCAGTTGACAACAAGGAACAAATGCGAAACTTAAATTTGTTCACTCTTATTGACTTGCATTTACAAATTTAGACACCTACGCATATGTTTTTATTGACAGACATCTTACCCCATACAAAAGAGAGAAACGCCAAAAAAAAGATCAGCAAACAATTTCTAAAATTTCTAACTTTCAGATTTATTTACATTTCTTATAGACAAATACATCAGTGTCACTTCAATGCATGGAGGAAAATAAGTATTTTTTCATATCATTAAGGAAAAATACAGTTAATTACTATGATCTCGCTTAAGATTATCTGTTAGTTTATCTGTGTGTAGCTCTGGCACCATAACGCCTTTAACTGTGATCAAACCACAATGGCAGCTGGAGCAGTGAATCCTACAGTGTTGCTCAATACGATCACTTTACATTTCATCAAAGCTCTTTCCCTTACTTTGTAGAAGAGTTGTAAGCAGTAAGGACCTACAGTAAGCCTGAACAACATCTGGGTCACAGTCATTTTCACCTGAGAGTCGCTTTATCGGCTCAACAGAGCGAGGCCACTTCCAAAGTGGATTTTTGTCACCCGAAAAACTCCCAAAAGTCCCAGTTCCTCAGTTCATTCCTACTGACCTAAATAATACAATGCAAAAATATTATTGTGTAGGTTCATGTTGTTTGTCTGATGACTACCTGAATGATGCCAAGGTAATGCGTTCAAAATTAATACAGCGGCTTCTGCTTAAAATACAACTCCTTGAGAAGGAGCCTTTTTCACATTTTAACTTTAACAGCTACAAAGTTAATTTATTTTGTTGGGATTTTTATATCCAATATATCAACAGAGATTAGCGCTTCATTGTAAAGTGGAACAAAAACGATGTGGAAATCTAAAAAGTGAAGCCTGCATCTGTATTCAGCCTCCTTTACTTTGATACTCCAAAAGATACTTGTGTGCAATTTCAAGGTAAGACCAGCTGTTCTGTGAAGGTCTCAGAGGTTTGTTAGAGAACATTAGAGGACAAAAAGCGTCATGAAGACCAGGGAACAACTGTGACAGGTCAGGGGGGAAGGTTATAAAGACCTTTATCGCAGGGTTAGGTTATAAAACAATATCTCAAGATTTGAACATCTCAAAGAGAGCTGATCAATCAGTTCTATGAAAACTGATGATACAACGACCATCCTATTGAAAGATGGTCTATTCACATAAGACCAAAACAGACATAGTGTCCTATATACAAAACGCTGCGTGTTGCCAAAAACCACAGACCAATCTGAACACACCAAATCAATGGTGAAATACAGTATGGTGGTGGCAGCGTCATGCTGTGGGGGCGTTTTACGTCAGCAGGGACAGAGAAGCCGGTCAGCAGTGATGTGAGGATAGCTGGAGCGAAATGCAGTAAAGAAAACCTTTTAGCCACAAAAGACTTGAGGCTGAGGCAGAGGCTAAGAAGGCCTGAGAACAAATGCTGAATGTTGTGATGAGAAACTGTGAAAAAGTTAAAAGAATTAAGCTTTTTTTGTGAGGGACTGTAAAAAAAAAAATCCATCCTTTTAATGACCCAGTTCAGAGAACATCACTCCTTTGTCTGATTCTTAATACGGAGAGCGCTTCTGGTTAACAATTCACACAGTTTGTGATGTGGAGCAGAACTAGACAAAAAAAAAAAAAAAACAACCAAAAGGAAACCCAACACACACACAATACAAGAAGTATTTCAAAACTTCTCGCCACATAACACATTTTTACACCCAGATTTGACTTTTTCTTCTTTCATATCAGCATTCCTAACACTCTGTCCTCATGGTGGAGTTTAGACTTTTATTCTCTTTCATCCACACAGGTGCTTGAAGCAGTAAGTGCAATAGTTGACAGGAAATGATTAACCTCCGTGGTCGTGTTTGGATCGGTGATCGGGTTACGGCGAATGTTTATCCCTCGTTTTGGCTTCTTTCCTCACACTAACGTAAAACGTCTGTCTGATCTGGAAGGACAAAAGAGAAATATCCTGGCAGAGAGGCACACTTGAAGAAACACCGACATTTCCGCAGCTATCAAAGCTGTCCAGTCACGGAAAGAAGTGTCGCAGGAGGTCCTTCTTGTTGACTTTCCCCATCTGATTCCTCGGCATTTCCTCCACCAACACCAGGCCTGTCGGAATGATGTAGGGCGCCATGTGCTCCCTGCAATAAACAAGACGCTTTAAACGCTGCAGACAGAAGAATCAACAGTCATAAGCACGCGCATAACGCCGGCAAATGCACCAGCGCGGATGGGCGAGGGCGCACGCTAATGCAACATCAAAACAAAAACGAGAAAAAAACAAAAAAAAAACAATTGCCAAAACAAAGGCTCGCCCCTTGGCAGAGTAGTTGAGATAAGGAAAGAGACGTCCTTCATGCGCTCTGCAGCTCTCTGCCTTAATATCCCCAATTCGCTTCCAGTCACAGACAATTCCCTTCATACAAAGCAACATAATCAAACTGAGATGAAAAAACAAAACAACAACAACAACAAAAATAAAAAAATAATAAAGAGAAAAACAGAAGGCTGTGATAATTAAAAGTGTTTTATTTTTCCGTTTTCACTGGCTGTTCGTTGCTTCAAGTCTTTAAGCCCGGAGCAGTTTTTTTTTTTATCATCGTCTAACCTAGTTTGTTTGTTTGTTTGGCATTATGTGCGCGCGTGTGCATGCCGCTGTTGTGTGAGTGAACATAATGAGTCATACGGCTGCCATCAAACACTCTGTTCAGCAGATGTCTCCGTCTGTCTGACTCGGGGAGGAGAGTCTGAGGATATGTGCGCGCATACATGCCTCTGCAACGCGGCTTGCTCCTGCCACCGATTTCTTTAGGGTAGCCTAAGTGTGTGCGCGTGGCAGCGTGGGGCACAGAGGCTGTGATTCAGATTCAGAGTGACAGCTGAAGCCGGGGCACTGAAGAGTGAGCATCCATCTCCTTGTTTTATGTCTCATTTTCTCTGCCTCCGCCTCGTCCACACTCCGGACCGGCAGCGTGTTGGCACTGCCAGTCCGCTGGCAGGACCCCTGGCTGCGTATGCTGCTCAGAGAGTACGTTTGCAGCTCAGCAGTGGTAGTCGGCCAGGCGGGAGCAGCAGGATCTAACATCTACACCCCATGTTGAGCCGTCAGCCCGAGCACCTGAGTTTGTTCAGAAGTGAAAGAGCGGATGACAGCGGTGGGACTCTTGTACGGCAGAAATGTATGAAAAAAACAACAACAACAACAACGTAGAGTAGGGAGAGGAGACGTGGATTTAAAATCTTATCAAGATATTTTGTCGTATTTATTAAGCGATGGGAATATTTGTAAGTCATTCTTTTTCACTGGGCACAGTCCGAGGCTCCCAAACGACTTGTCTTTATCAAAAAGGAGACTCCACTAGTTACGGTCTGGAAACTAATTCACACCCCTTGACCTT
Source organism: Fundulus heteroclitus (assembly GCF_011125445.2). NCBI lineage: Eukaryota > Metazoa > Chordata > Actinopteri > Cyprinodontiformes > Fundulidae > Fundulus > Fundulus heteroclitus. Next base: position 16,088,459 of record NC_046364.1, on the reverse strand, counting down.
TTCTACACTTTCTCACATTACATCAACACACTTCAATGTGTTTCATTATGAGTTTATGTGATAGACACACAAAGCAGGGTATGATTGTGAGTGGAAGGAAAATTAACGGTACACGACGTTTTTAATGACATAAATATCCAGAAAATTCAAATTCTTACTTTATTGATCCCAAAAGCACAGACGCGCACTGGTCTTCAGCTCCCTAGAGTCAACACTTTATAAAACCGCCTTTTGCTGTAATTATAGCTTGAGTCCTTTGCGGTAAGTCTACCAGCTTTACACCTCTAAAAATGTTTGGTCATTTTACTAGCTATATGCAGAATCTGACAGGTTTTCCTCCGGGTTCGCCCTGTATTCAGCTCCATCCATCTTTCCTTCAACTCTGAACACTTTCCCTTTTCCTATTGAAGAAAAAAGCCACATTTCTATTCGGGGTCATGTGCATATTTTTTTTTTTTCTGCATTTGGTGTTCTGTGTGTAGGCCAAAAAGTTTCATTTTGGGCTCATTTGACCAGAGCCTGTTCTTTCCCGGGTTAGCTGTGATCCCAACATGCTTTGTGGGAACCTTAAACTTGACTTCTAATGGGCTCAGGCCTGTCACACTATCAATAAAGTTCAGATTAGTGCAAAGCACAACACATAGTTGTCCAGGAAATGGATCCTCAACCTGGGCTCTGCAGCTCTGGTTGAGGATCCCCTTCCCCGCCCCCTTATTTCAGATGGGCAGCCATGTCCTGCTAGGTTTCCAGTGGTGTCATACTCTTTTTACAGAGTGGTGCTCTGTGAAATGTTAAGAGGTTGGAATATTGTTATATCACCCTAACCGTGCTTTAAACTTTATTCCCCAGCCGTCTGCTGTCTTCCTCGGCCATCAGGGTGCGTTTGTTCACAACTGTTCTCCAAACCTCGAGGCTGTCTCACAGCGGCTGTATTTATATCGCGATAATAACTACAGAAAGGCGGACTCTACAAAACGGTTCGGTTTCTGTGGATTCTATTTAGGAGCAGCAGGTTAAAGGGTGGAAATGCAAAAGGACACTTCTGCACATTTTGGTAACCACGTGACGTGTTTTCCCTCCAGTTCACAATTATGACAGGGTCTCCAAACTTTTGCGAAGCACTGCACATTCAGCGGTGCATCTGTGCTACTAAACTGTACACAGTAATAGCATTTAATCGCATTTTAAAACGCAACAAAGCAATTAAATGTTGATCAAATGAAACCAACAACCGGAAAACAGTTTAAACAGCAAAAATAACATAATAACCCATTTGCAAACGGCATCAGGAAAAAAGGCCTTATCTTCATTACATCAGAAGGAGTAATGCTTATTACCATAATTTCTTTTCACTGTAACAATAAATGATACAACAACTAATCATGCAGAATTAAAGGTGATGAAACTGATAAAAAGCGATAGAAACGAACAGCGTTTGTGTGAGAGGCGGCGTGCCAGCAGCTACAATCAGCTTCAGACAAAACAAACTCCTCTGACATTTGCAAAAGGAGGAGAAAACGTTTGACAAAGCCTCTCCATAACAATCATGCGTTTGCTTACTGCACACCTTCCTCATCCCCCCCTTCCTTCTCCTTCAGTCAAACGGCGGCTTCTTATTCTGCATATATTTTTCGATTAATCTGAGAAGTTCAGGGTGAGTGAGAGGGGATCTATTGGATCCAGGGTCTGCATTAGCAGCTTTTGTTTGGTTTCCATGAATAACAGCATGAAATAAAAACACACTCCCTGTGATAGTGGGAGGTGGTGGTCTGCTGCTGTTGCAGGGTTAGGATGATGGATTGGTCAGAAGCTATGTAGGTCACAGGCTCCTCTGGTGGTACCAGTCTCAGTCAAACTGTGGCCACGGAGAACTTTGAAAGGGAGCAGTCGGTAAACTTTCTAGACATTGATTTAAAAAAATAACACCCATATAACGAATTTTGTTCCTCCACTCCAGAAATCTAAAGATTTAAAGACTGGAATATGGTGCAGGAGAAGATGAATCGTGGCTGGAACGTTTCTTGTTTTATTATTTTGTTACTTCTGATGGCTAAAAATGTCGCATCAGCATCACATCTGGTGCAAAAACACCAGGATATGCTGAGGTTTTCAAATTAAACATTTAATGTTGTATGGGGGGGGTGGGCCGAGTACTGTTCAAAATGTTTTAAAATCTGATTATTAAGATTTGAGCTTTCATAGCTTTATAGCCACAGACCAGTTTGTTAGTCGTGTTTTTTTTTCAGACAACGTGCTTTCATTTTCCAAATATAAATTATCATATTCATGTATAAAAGTCCACGAATAAGGCTGAAATATAAAAAGGCACCATTGCTACTGAACAAAGCAATCAGCTTAGCAACTGGAAGACAAAGGCACTGACCTACAATACAGGGTGAATAACAGGATGTAAAAAACAAAAATAACCATTTTGTTATTTTCATTTTGTTTTTACCTGTGGCAGATAAAACAAGTCCACATGTATAGTCTCTCAATTTTTGTCTGAAAATTAGGCACAAATTCCACCTTTCAACTAGGACTGTTGATTTTCTCCTCCACATAATTTTACTGAATTGAATTTGTGGAAATTTGTTTAATCACATTATCTTTAATAGGCTTATGTTCTCCTTTTGTTTTCTCCCTCTGACATTGTTTTACTTTTAATCAGTTTATAAAGATCTTCAGATATAACTCATGTTTGAAGGCATGTTTCCTTCTTTATCTCCACAACCTTAATATGACTCTGAAGGTTTTTTTTATTATAGGTGTTTAAACTCCCTCAGAAAATCTGAGTTATAAATATCAGACAGCATCTATACTTCCAGAGTGAAAACATTACCTTGCCCAGGTCTTTAATTCTGGTAGAGTCATTTCCTGGTTTTTCCTCAGCTGCACCACAGCAGTGACCTTTTGGCCCCACGTAGCGTCCGGAGCGCCGATCACAGCCACATCTGAGTCAGGAGAACGCATACGAATAAAAAAAAAAAAAAACAGTGCAAGTTCTGAATTAATTAATTTTGTTTATAAAAACTGAAAAATATGAAATGTTTGTGATTTAATGTAAAAAGGTAAAAATGTACCATTTTATGTAACCTGCATTAGCCCTCCAAGTTTATGAAATTACTTTTCTTAAACAAAGAATGGGGGTCTATATAATATAATAAATATAATCATAGCAAACACAGTGCAAAGAACTGGATAAAGGAATGTGGAAACTTGGTGTACATTTCTGAAAAACAAAGTTAGGCTAGATAATGTCTCTTAGTTGTGCCATCAACAAGTACTGTTGATGGCACTATAAACTATGTTTTTTTTTGCCTCACGATCTGTGATGAATATCAAATAGTTTTAGATTTTGCACCATTTCATTTACAGAACATCCCTACGACTTTGAAGATGTATCATTTTTGTAAAGCATACAACAAATGGGAAAAATAACAGAAAAGTTCGGCGTAACTAATCAAGCCCACTTTTGCAGTAACTACAGCTGCGCGTCTCTTTGGATCAGCCTCCATGAGCTTCCCACATCTTGCCACTGGGATTTTTGTCCACTTCTCAAGGTTAAACTGCTCCAGCTCCATCATTACGAACAGTTATCTGCAGGTCTAACTACAGATTCTCAATCTGAACTTTGACTAGGCCATTCCAACACATTTAAATGTTTCCCCTTAAACTCATGGAGTGAAACTCTAGCAGGAGGCTATGGGAAGGTAGGGTAAGTTTACTTGTTTAGCCCTTTTTAGTAACAAGGCAATTCAAAGTGCTGTACATGAACAGAAAAAAACATTATAGACAAAATAAATCCTTGACTAGACTTCTTTCACACATTAACACACATACAGAAAGACTTAACTGTTTCTATTAATAATAAGAAATAAGCCAAGTACATTCTTGGGGATTTCTGATCTAAAGTCATTTTCTCCAGCCTTTCCAAAGCTACAACTAGAATAACTTCTTTTGTTTCATTGTTTCATTGGAACGAGCTTCATCACTAAAAATTCAAAGCTTAATTTTTTTCGATTCATACATTCCTCAAAGCTACAAAGGGAAGGTGAGCCTCCATCTCAGTCTCAAATAACAGGCAGAATGATGCCAGTTTTACTCAGGAATGTCCCCGTATTTAGCCCCATCTATGTTTCACCGTGGGGATGGTGTTGTTAGGGTGAAGGGATGTGTTGGGTTTGTGCGAGACGTAGCGTTGTCCTTTGTGGCTGAAAACTTTATTTTTAGTCTAATCTGACCAGAGCACCAACATTGCTTTTTGGCAAACTCAAAATGTGGCTTCTTATTTTTTTTTAAATTATGGCTTTTTAAGGCTACTTTTCCATTAAACCAATCTCTACGGAGTGTATGACTTAAACAATTTGTGTGAGACAATATATAACTCTATTATCTTGATTGTTTAACCACACTTAAAGGGATTTATCTTAGATTTTTTTCAATTGAGATCCTGACAAGTTTTAACTGTAATGGTTACCTTACCTGCATCACAGAGAGGTCTTATCAATGTTGGGTTGTTAACAATGTTGTGAAAGCTAACAGCTAATCAGCCGTACAGCGTCTGCTGTAGCCGACTTTAGAAGTTGAAACAAAGGTGTCAGGATTAATGTGGGTTAATCAAAATCATTCAAATAAACTGGTGGCTGGTATGTTCTATGAGATACTGAAAGCATGCACTTGTATTAAAGCATTGTTGCATGATAACCTTGGGTAAAATAATAATCTTGATATCAAAGAATTGTTTTTTTTTTTATTATTTTGCATCTTATAAAAATCATTAGGCAAAAAATTAGAATGAACTCCAGCTGAATTTAGCAGCACTTTTCAACTTAAGGTGTTTGTCGCACAAGATTATTTCATTCTTGCCAATTTCCTCATTATAGAGTGACAATATAACCGCCCGATCTTGACCAAGTAGTTAGTCAAGGTATCTGCCTAGGTAGCGTCCAAGAGATGCTTACAGCAGAGTGCCGACAGTAATTTTAAAACACCATGACCTTAATAAAGAAAAGGCAGTCGGGTCTATTTTCAGTCCGCTGACCGGCAGTGTGCAGTGAGTAGTGTAGGATTAAACAACAAAAAGTAAATTTGTTGTCAAAGCAAGTTAGCTCAGTACTAACCTATGATGTCTGGATGAGCCAGTAGGTGTCGCTCCACCTCGAGGGCGCTGATCTTATAGCCACCGCTCTTAATGATGTCAACGCTGCTGCGACCCAAGATCCAGTACACGCCATCTTTGTAGACGGCTGTGTCTCCTAAAACACAAACGCAGACACGCAAAGAAGACGCAGGACGGTAAATGAAAGAGCCAAAAAGCGTTCCTGCCTCATCATTTGCTCAGATAAAGGTTAATGTAGGAGACAGACCGAGTTAAAGAAATTTAATATTGCTCTATTTCTTTTGTAAAAAAGACAAATTTAAGTTCAACTTCTCTTAAAAATAGATTTTATTATAAGAAAAATATACAGTGTAATAAAATAAGCAGTTTTTAAAAAACAGGAAATTATGCGACTAGGGGTAAAAATAGTAAGAATAATACTGAATTAAAATAAAAAAAAAGCTGTGCATATAAATAACACACATATAGATAGACAGAGTTATGTGTCTCTGTGCACGGTGGTGCGTGTTTGTGTGTGTGTGTGAGGCGGAGAAAGTCAGAGTGCAGCGAATGGATGAGTGTTTAAGATCCCCTGACATCCTCCAGATGCACACACACATAGGTGTCTGGGGGCCAGGTGTAGCGGAGTAAAGTATGGGGGATAAGGGACGCAGCTGGGTCTGGGGAAGACAAGAGGAGGAAGTGGGTCAGTGTGGATGAGCGGAGAACGAGGAAAGGAGATAAAAATGGACAGAGGTGGTGATGAAAAAAAAAAAAGATGGAATGGGAAGATGTCCTTTTAGGTTATTACAGGTGCTACTTTCAGGACAGCTGGTACCGGGAGGATGGATGTGATCGAGACACGGCGCTGGAGATAAGCAGAGTGTGGGAGTTAAGGAGCGGACCGAGCAGTCACCCTGCAGGGCCGAAGCTGCAGCTGAACACCGGGGCCCCCAAGGTGGGAAACAAAGGGGTCCAGCTCAGAATCCCATTTCCTACTGTTACCTTGTGTCTAATGCTGCCATCGCAACATTATTCTGTTCAATATCACAATGGAAAAGTCTGCTTGAATGTAGTATTTGTTCAGTTCCAATATTTCAGGGGCCACAGATTAAAACTTTCATATCTAGTTCTGACTTGAATAGGCTTTGTCAATAGTTTATGCAGGATATATTAAAGGCCAGGAGCATAGAGCTCAGGGCGATTGAGAGCACATTACAATTATGGAAGAGAAAAACAATGGTATGGAAAACGTGTGTCTTGATCACATCTGGGAACAAAAAGAACAGAGTTGCTAAGACTTTGTGCCCGGCTAGCTGTGATACATAAGCTGATCAGAAACACGTGCTCACGATTTAATGGTCACTCAGATTTCTTGAACTCTGGCCATGTGTTATGGATCAAGACCCAGGATACAAGCGTCTGAAGTGAGCTTTCCCTACAGGGTGGCAGGGCTTTGCTAAGATAAGGCATGGCTCCATCATTCAGAGGGAGCTCAGTGTGGAGTCACAGCTTGCCCACGTCGAAGGAAATCAGACGCCGTGGTTTAGACATGTGATTAGGATGTCTCCTGGACACGTTCATTTGAAGGTTTGCCAGACATGGAAGGACACTCCTGGGGACACCCAGACCTCAGTAAGGTGACCGTAAGCCTGTTTCAGGAGACATAAGGTCCCCTAAAATGAGCTGAAAAGTGTCACTGGTGTCCATGTTTTCCTCCTGATGTGACATAGCCTCCAGTAAGAAGAGGAGGATGAAGATGGATGGACGGATATATGAACATAACCCAACATACTTTTCTTCTATTACCTGCCTTTTATTCTAAAGTAGGTTTTAGGATAATTTTTTGAGGGATTTTGAGTCACAAATAAATCCAATTATCTCTTAAAATGATTTAATAAGTTAAAACAACGAACACATTGAATGGTCTTATTGTTTTACTATAAAGTTCACGAAAAGCCTAGAAGCACGAGAATATCCAGAATAACATTGTCATTTTTATCAAACAAGATGTAAGTATGGTAATTTATTTTTAAGATGGCGGTACTTTTTGAAAATCTTAATTACCCTTAAAGTACAAATGCAACCTATTTCTTTCCATTCTCTACTTATCATATAACACCGGTTTTGGTTATTCAATCCTCACGTGATAGTGATTAAGTATTTCTTCAATATAATAGACTCATCCTTGGCAGCCTAACACTGAAATATTGAGCCAATAAGAGAATGAAGCATGTGGGAATAATATTGCACTTTATCTGTACACTCCGGTTGGTGTCATTGGATGTTTATCCTATTTGTATTTGGTTTACATCCCTCTATCCATCTTATATATAACCACGTTATCACGCTCCAGTGTCTGACTCTCTCTCTCTCTCTCTCTCTCTCTCTCTCTCGCACACGCCTTTATTTTCTACCTTTAGTCTCATTGTTACCCTTCATTTTTACCTTTCTACATCTCAAACGTCTCCCAGACCCCTGTCTTTCCCCATCTCCTCTTTCTCGCTGCTCCACCTCAACATCAATACAGGGCCCATCTGTTCCCATACATCATGCACTTCATTTCAGTTTATTAGCTGGGATAAATCATAAATATTTCATTATACATCACGGGCGGCTGTCGCCAGCACACCGACAATTTATCACCACTGCCCTCTCTGCCGGCTTGCCACGGCGGCTATAAGCTTTCCAGTCTATTAAACAAGATTGATACAGTGTGTAAATTTAGATATTGGGAATTTCTTCACAGACCACTGCTTCGCAGTGATAGGCTGGGGTAAGGGAGGGGGAGGATGGGAGAAGAGGGGAGGAGCCGGCCGGGTGTTAACACCACTATCAGGGTAGTTACAGTCGCTTCCTCCTTTGGATGAGGGGTAAAAGGAAACAAAAAAAACAGAAAAGAACCATTTGGTTAGAGCTATGTAGCTCCCTCGTCTTATGCAAATAGAAACATGTACACATGTATTGTGTGTCTTGCTTGTGTGTGTGAGAGAGAGCAAACTGATAGATATAAAAATAAAATAAACTACATCCATCTGGCTTCAAAGAAAGAAATAGCATTTGTGAAGCAACACTGCAGAAAACGGATGAGGAAAAGACACAAATACAACACAACTGAAATGAGTTTGAAGTACTAATACAGGACTCTTTGACCTTGTCTCTTTGAGTAGAGGGAAAGAGCAAGGCATGTTTGGAGAGCCGTACAAGTGGGGAGAGCGATTGGAGCACGCAAGCTGATAAAAGAGAAAAAGAAGAGCTGGAGAGAGATTTTTGGGAACTGTGTTACTGGGACGTACACACATGCTGTATGTAATCTAACACACACACACGCACACACACACACACACACACACACACACACACACACACACACACACACACACACACACACACACACACACACACACACACACACACACACACACACACACACACACACACACACACACACACACACCCCAATCAGCACTTCAGGCATCAGAGAGTCTCTGCCATTATGTGTTATGGCGTCTGAGGCAGATATGGCCGAATGGCTTTCTTAATTAAAACGATAAGAAGCCTAATTGCACTGGGCTTTCATCTCATTCTGAGGCATTAAAGAAAGCGAAGGCGCGCAGTGTGGAGCAAATAAAGAAATAAAAACAGATCAAGAATTTAACTGAGGACGGAGGGCATGGAAAACTTTGTGATGTCTTTCAGAGAGCAGAGAAATTGCACTCAGTCGGCTCCGTGCGACTTGTCCTCAGTTACGGTTTGGCCGAAGTGGCAGTAAGTCCCAGCTGAATGACTTTCAAGTCATGATTTTGGTTTTTATTGACAGAGAAAAATAACTAACATTTGTAAAGAAACACTTTATTAACAGCTGGGGAGTTTGAAATTTTTAACAAAAACAGATGACCTTCAAGCTGTTGAATTTTATGAAAAATCTAAATTGACTGCAGTCCCGACATTCTTGAAATAGGAACCAAACAAAAAAAAAGACTGAATAAAACTTAGGATAAAAGAAGAGAAATCTGATTTGATTCTCAAGGACAGTGAATTAGCCAGCTGTGAAGAAAACATCTCAAATATAAAAGCAACATTCATCATATTACTAAAAAAAATAACTATTTCGAATAGCAATTTAAATCTGCCTTCAAGATTTATAAGTATATCAAGTGTAAACACATTTAGTGGTTTTATTTCTACTTATTTTTTGATCCAATCTGCCTGTGATTTTATTTTGATTGATGGCAGCTTTTGTCTGATTATATCTTTTATATTTGATTTATGTATTCCATTTCCTACCTTTTTAATGCATTGATATAGTGTTAATCTAATGTATTTTTAATAACACTTTGTACCACTTTGATATATTACATTTTCTGGAATTTAATTCTTTCACATACCCAAACAAAGCATCTCGAGCTATTTTTGTTAAACCTCCACGGTAATTGGCACCCTGATAAACATGTGTAAACAGCCTCAAAATAAACTCATCATTTATTCCAGTAATCTCACTCTGGAAAATTTGGAAAAATACAACCTTAAACCAAAAAAACCTGTGCAAAAAACAATCCCACATTCAGAACTACATATATATTCAACTAAATCCCCAGAGCCTTAATTAGTGCAAATTAAAACCTGTGTTTAAAGTGTCCAAGAACTTTTAATTATAGCCTTAAATTAATTATAAGTTCTCATGGATCTAAATATAATGTGACATAGACATCTGTGAAGGTCCGACCAGTAAGGCAAAAGGACAAAGGCGTATATAAAAAAGTATTTTCTATTTATTTGTCCAAAAATTGTTCACAGAAGACTTCGAACATCAAATCTCAAGAAAAAACTGACCTACCACAATGAACACACAGGGGAATTTATACACAAAGGCTAGCCTACACAAAAAAGGAGGGGGTGGGAGATGAGACAAAGACAACAACGCATCAACATAAATAACTAATTCAAACCAACATATCTTGACGACAACACAACTATCAAAACAAGACAACCTAACACCACAGAGGTTTTAGCAGTTATGTTGTTAGTAGAGAGAGAGGTAGATTCTTTAACATCAAGTCCCCTGCTTCCAGCAGCCTGATGGTTTGTTCCATTTCCTGGTTTGCCTTTCAACCAGTCCTCTCCCCCAGCCAGTCCTTCAAACTCAGCAAAACAGAAATTAATGATTGAAATAAACAAAAAGGTGTTTACTAAATGTGTGCACCCATAATAGTAAACAACCTAATGCAAAACCATATTGTGTGAAAACATTTAAATAAATACTAACACTGAGGAAAAGATGGAGGAACCTCCACAACATCTATTCCTCTTAACCACTGTTCAACATGGGAAAGATAAGAGAACAGATTAGGCAATATCTACACCCTTCTTTCTAACCACAAGGCCACCACTCCCACGGATGGATTACACAACATTAAAACCATTTTAAAATCTTCAAAGTTGTTGTTTAAGATTTTTTTAATAACACTGTTCAGACATTTGAAAATGAAAAAGTTTACATAATTATGAAGATTTTTTGATACTCATACAATCCAGATGTACTTGAATGCAGCATAAAAGAGCAGGTGCTGAGAAATCCCCTCTAGTCACACAAGTGTGTGGTCTATTCGTTCCTCCTGACCACCAGAGGGCGGTCCTTAGCACCTGGATATCTATCGCTTTTATATATATATATATATATATTTCTCTGTATTGCTGTGCTCTCTTGTAGCCTCGCATAACATCCGTTTGGAGCTACGTGCTGCTGCTGAGGTCCTCCAGAGGCTGCGTTCTACAGTCAAAGTCACCCACCGTATCTTTTTTCATCCAGTTGTCACCATTCGGTAGCTGACCTAGAACCGAACAGCTTTGGCACGGTTCACATTGTTTTAGTTTGCCTGTGGGATACTCTCGCCCCATGCCGTGGTACCGTTAGCAGAGACAGCTATTGTTGCGGTACCGTTTTTATATTATATTTGGCTGTGAGTGATTCCCACTCCTTGCTTTTGTATTGCTACCATGATGTCAGCTCCGTTCTGACCTAGCTGTAATAGCTGCTTGGCTCCTCTGAGCCCAGAAGATGGTCATATGTTGTGCCCCTCATGTCTCAGTGTCGGACATTTGAGGTAAGGCCTCCAGCTCCAGGAAGGAACCAGAGTGGCGTAAAGGACCACATGCTAAAGCCCCTTCATCAAGAAAGACTCATTATGACCAGACATTGTCTGCGAAAGTTGACACACTGGGCTCTGAGTTTGCTCAGATTAAGTCTTTACTCCTGAATCTACAACCAGCCCCACTGATGTTGGTCAATGTGAGGAAGTCACCATATCTATTGCTGCGTTAGACTCCTTGTTCAGGACTGATGAGGTGGGCTACATTGAGGACTGAGACAGTAGTGTGGGCTTCCTCTCAGCGATGAGCTCATGCACTTCTGAGCCAGAGCCCCAACTGGAATCTGGACCTGGATTATCCTTTGTCAAACAAGCTTTTCAATGGGCTTTATCTCGCCTTGGGGTTGATGATCTACCTGTGGAAACCGCTAATTCAAGTGCCTTTTTTAAGGTCGGTCAAAAACCTGAGTTCAATGTACAGGCCTCACAACCGTACATTGAGGAGTTTCACCGGTATATCATAGGACTGCAGAGCTCTTAGTTCTATGCGTGATGCCGCTCAATATGGTTTCAACTGTATGCTGTCTGTTGACAGTATTATTGCAAATCTGGTAGTGGCATTTGGCTACCCAGCCTGATGCCTGCTGTCAATGACCCAAATGCAGGGTCACTGATGAGTTAATCCCAAACAGCTATGAGATAGCAGCTCGAATTGGTCATTTAGGTAACGCCTTCTCCCATTTGGCCCTTGCCCTCTCACAGTCCCTGAAGGAGGCAGGAGTTGATGATGCTACTCAGAATTTGAGTGATGCCTCACTCCAGACCTTCACCTTTATGTGCAGGGAGCTTGGTAGACTGATGTTGACTCTCACCATCACCAGACGTCAGGTGTGGCTGGCGCAGTCCCCCCTGTCTGAGTCTTGCAGAAATGTGATCTGCATTCTGTGGGTCCTTCCAGGTCAAGTGATTAGACCTGCAGCCCAAAAGACCCTGGAGCATGCTGTTGAAGCCAATAGGTCTCGGCAACAGTATGCTGACCTCCACCGAGCTTCCAGACTCCAGCTCAGACATGGTACAACCTTTCCCCCTACATCTGGGGCTCCACCCCCTGGAACTGCACGTTTTCAGAGAGGAAGGTTGGCCCTCTCAGTGGCCTGCCTTTCAAGAGCCTACAGGAAGAGGCTCTTGAAAGGACTGACCGGTTTCACAGAGTTTCCCACAGCCGCACCCCTGAGCCATCGGGGGGCTGTGGTAGAGGTAGTCGGACCTGACTCCAGGCATCTGGTCCCAAGCCACTTTTCTCCAGGTCATCTCAGACTCTGACAAGCCATTGTTTGAGAATGATGGGTGATTTCAACCGTTTCAGTTCAAACGTCCTCCCTCAAAGTTCAATTGGGTAAAAATTAGAGTAGTTTCAGATGTGCTAAGGCAAGATATTTTGGAACTTTTGGAGAAAGGGGCTATAGAACCAGTTCACAGTTTAGAGGGTTTTACTCAATCTATTTTCTTGTTATGAAGGTTTTTGTCTTATTCCTGATTTTTGACATCTAAATCACTATGTCAAGGTGCTGCGATTTCACATGCTTCGCACAGTAGACATCCTTCAGGCAATTGCACAAGGTGACAAGTGTCGACCTACAGGACACTTATTTCATCATCTGCTAGTTCTCCGGTTTGCTTTCGAGGACGAGCGAAGGATGTGAATCCTTCTCTGGCTGGCTAACCCTTGACTCAGTAGCCTCTTATAAATAAGTAAATGAACTGAATATATATAGCGCTTTCCCAGTCATGCTGACCACCCAAAGCGCTGTACACTATAGCCACATACACCCAATCACTCTCCTTAACGTGCACACATTTATACACCAAGACGCAGCTCGGTAGGCAACTTGAGGTTAAGTGCCTTGCCTACATCGACATGTGGCAAGGGGAAGCTGGAATCGAACCCACAACCTTCTGATTGCCAGACGACTACTCAACAGTTGCCCACGCTTGGACTATGTTCTTCAGTTAGGACTCCAGGTGAATTTTGCAAAGAGTTCTTTGATTCCCATTAAGTCGGTAATATTCATTCGCATTGCCATGAACTCACTAACTGTGACAGCCTCCCCATCCCCAAATGGGGTAGCCACTGTGATGCATCTTGTCTCACATGTTCAGCAGAACAGTAGACTATCGTATGGTCTGCTCCTCCAGTTCTTGGCAAACTGACTGCCATGTCATTGGTTGTTCCTTTTGGGGCTTCTTTTCTTGTGCCCTTGCGTCTCTAGAGGGCTTCTTTTCTTGTGCCCTTGTGTCTCTAGAGGGCTTCTTTTCTTGTGCCCTCTAGAGATTTGGGTCAACAGCCTAGGCCTGAACCCCAAGCAGCACCGACTTGTATGGCTCTCAGACTGGGGCCTGCTGCACCTAGGGCCCTGGGAAACCAAGGTTTTCAAATGCGGGTCGTCCCTTTAGGCTCCGTCCTATCTCGTCTGGAAGTGGTTGTCATGGATGCACTGCTGTCCGGCTAGGGAGCAGTGTGGAAGCACAGCTCGTCCAGGGGAGACTGGAGTCCTCAGGAGAGGCTTCTTCATATTAACATGCTCGAGCTACATGCCGTCCAACAAGCTCTCTGACATTTCCTTTCTACTCTGAGAGGGAAACATGTTATTGTCCGGTCAGACCACACTTCTACAGTAGACCAAATAAACCATCAGGGGGGTACCAGGTCCGTGCGCTCACTGACAGAGACTCCAAAACTCCTCCTGTGGGCTTTATCTCACCTTCTGAGTGTCAGGGAGGTTCATCTGCCGGGCATGCAGAACCGTGCTGCGGATCGACTCTCCATACCGTCCAACTATACTGGTTTAGTACATGTGTACTGACAGGGTACATAGGTGTACACAAAAATGTTTTTGGTATAAATATGTGTATTATTACACTCCCAATCACAACAGTCATAGCTACCGGGAAAGAAACGTTGGTATTTGTTACCTCTGAAAATGTAACAGATGATTTAACAAGATTCAAAGGGAAAAATCTTGTTTCATCAAAGGTTTTCAAAGAAAATCCCTTTTTTTTAAACTATCTGAACTAGAGTGAAAAATGACATTTCGTTGAACAGTTTAAAATAACACAAAGGCATAAAAACAGCCTGGACAACTTGAATTTCTTTGTCAAAAAGAGTCAGCAAGAAAAGGGCAGAAGGAGACATACAGCAAAGGCCAACATAACGAAAAACATTTCAGCACCACTGGCATTAGAGTTAGGGCTACAGGTTTCTACAGCAGAGAAATGTAACCAAAAACTGTGGCCATCCAAAGAGATTCAGATCTGCATTTCTGCAAAAATACACGGAACTAAATGTTTGTAATTCAGAGTTTTCTGCTTGCAGCCTTGATTTATCTAACATCATAATTCTTTATATGCACACCTAATTTACCTTCCTCCACTTATTATTATTGGTGGAGAGAAAACATGTCCATGGTCACATTAAATCAAATTTCTCGGTGAATAAAGACTTAAAAGACCACACAGTTAATTAAAACAAGTCAAATACATTTATGTTTTGTGTTGTTATAGTCCCAGAGTGTGCTGAAGCTTCCACTATAATCAGCTCAAACATAAGACCAGTTTGTAACTCAAAGAGGTGTTTATAAAATAATCAAAGAAAGGAAAAGAAGAATTTTTGTTGAAAGATATTTTTAAAATTAAGCTGTAAACTTAATTTTCTAATGCCTATAATCTGCTAGACTGTGTTATAATTTACAGTTAAGCCCTAAATTATTCATACCCCTGGCAGATTTGGATTTAAAGTTGTCTTTTAATTTTTGCAACACGTTGCTTCAGACTGGAAATAATTAGTATTTTGAACTTCAATCTCAGAGAAAATCTATTGCGGCAACTAAAGATTAGGGTGATGGCATGGAGGTCTTCCAACCTCAAAGACTTGGAGCTCATCACTGAATATAAATCATTGAAATGCAAAAGGTGGTGAGCGATCCTAAGAAGGGTTTGATTGCTGTAATGCCAAGGAAGATTTTTATGTTGATTATTGAGAACGGTATAAACAATTTGCAATGCCATTTTGTAATAAAATGTAAATAAAACCAGATTTGAAATTATTTATTTAAAAAAAAGAAATCACACTCCTTTTATATTGTTTTATTATCTTGGGAGAGATGCCTGTCTAACTTTCTATCAGTAGAAAATTTGTTTGTTCAATTTAAATTCTTCAACTAAACCTGCCAGGGTTATGGACAATTTTGGGCTTAACTGTGTCTAGAAAGGCTCATATCTTATTATTTCAGCCAGGTTAACGTTGTAATACATTTAAATGTTTAATTTTCTCATTGAAAGTATTTTTTTTTTCCATTCTAAAATGTTGAATGTAAGTGATTTTTCTCCCAATAAACCACCTGTTCTCTACAATATCCAGTCAGCTTTGCTACTGTTCATTCTTTTATCTTGTGTCCGACTTCCTACACTGCACCAGTTTCTTATTGTACGAGTCTGCCCAATTTCAACCATTTTACATGTTTTTTTTCCTCCGTTAGGGTTCCTATGGCACTTGTGAAAGGTGCAGTAACAGCACTGACACTTGATTTAATCGGCTCAGATAAATGACAAAAATTCAGTCACTCTAAGTACCATTTAGAGTGAGAACATTATAGTAACTCTGGCGCTTCCTCTGGAGTCCCATTAAAAACACTTTAAACCATAAGAATAGAAAAATTAAGCGAATTTGAAACCATACCTTTTGAAAAACCCCAAACCTTGGTACTACTGGTGCCCAAGCCTGGAGACCCTAGTAGATGGTTTTATGGTGTTACCTCTCAAATGTACTACCACCACAAAATGTCAATTAAAAACAGGACTAAATTAATGCTTACGCTAACATGGACCTCAACGTCAGAGACAAACATAAAGGAATTAACAACGAAGTCCAAACTTTCTGCATAAAGTGCAGTATACTGTATGCAGGTGTTGAATTACCAGTTACTGGCTGACAGTTGTCTGGTCAACATCTCAAACAACCAACATGCCCTTCACGTTATGTTTTGCCTTTCAAGAGGGAGCTTTGCAGTCTCCTTGGAGAGTAAAGAAAGATTTGGTCTGAATGCCCAACGCTGGAACTCTGTTTTCCCCTTAATTACCTGCATCGAGCAACACCCAGACCTAAAGGTTATTCAGCAGATCCCCAAGCAGGTGGTATTTTTGTTGTTGTGGTTGGACATAACACTATGATGCTGTTGCTGCAGGATATAACAGCCAGTTAATAGAAACAACAGCAGCACATTTTACTACAATATTCCCAAAAGCAGAAACTTTTAAGAACTGTCTATCTTGACAATGACAAGTGAGAGAAGCACTCAGCATTCAAACAAATCCATTAAAAACCTAAGGATGAGAGTTTAAACCATTTTTTTCTTTTCACGTTATAAAATTCACCCTGAACTTTCACAAAGAATAATGAGATTTTACATATACATAAAGTAACAGAAAATTCACTCAGAGCCTTGTCTTCCTTTATTTGTATTTGAAGATTTAACTACTTTAGTAAAAAAATATTTTCAGCCACTTCAGAGTCAAGGCATTGCCTGAGAGGTCAAAACGGCTTTCAGAGCATATTACAAAATGCTGTTTTCAAGGTTTTACATACTCAATGTTAGAACATAATGAATAAAAATTGCTAAGAGTGTTTTTTTTTCAGCTCTTATCATTAAGCTGCTGTAAAACCAAGTTCTAAAAATGTTTTTTAAGTTGGTATAAATCAATAAATTCAAAGCCGCAGGACAGACTTGAGAGTAAATGTAAGAAGACTATAAATTTAAAGGTCATAGCTACAACTTTTTCAACAACACGATTAATTTTTCAAAAATAATACATACACAGAAAGTCTAAAGTGATGCAGAGTAAAAATATTAATTTTACTGAGCAATAAATATGTTGTATACAAATACTTGTTTTATAAAATTAGATGGAATCAAAATATATAAATATTTCCCTCTGGCTACGACATCAACATTGACATGAAAGGATTCTATCAATAGGAATAGTAGGTTTAAGTCACAGGAGACGAAGCTCAGGCATGGTCAAATCGTAGTAGCTCTGTGATAGCGGACCAACAATTAAACAAAACGAGGGAGAACAATGGTTAAGGTTTTGAGGATTGGTGCTGACTTAAGGAGGCAAAGGGGCTCAAAAGCCACGCAGAGGTTGCTTTCCTTCTGGACAGGTAAGCTAAATATTTGCTAGTGCTAACCAAAGGACTTGGCAACCATAGACAGTACATACGTAGGCGCCTCATTACGTGCTGGAACGCATCCTGAGCCACCGCCATCTTGGATGGGTCTCTCCTACTCAAGGCTGGCATAGGAGCTGACGGGAGTAAACGCAGAGGGAGCAACTTTCTCCGTATTTTCTGCAGCTTATGGTTACAATTACTGTGGATAACTACTGAAAGTAGATCCCATGGAGCAGATCACCATTTTGGCCTGAGACTGGCTCTGAGCATGAGTTTTTATTTGGTGAGAACAATTCAGAAATAATATTAATTTGTTATCTCTGTGTTTTGCAAATTAAAGCTAAATCACATTGCCAAATTAAGTATGCTAAAGTTACAGAGTACTAACTCATGCAAGAAGCTGTGCAAAACAGTTTTTTTCAAGGGTCTCCAGCTCTAGTTGCAAGCAGGGAGTAAGACACTGAAATGACCTGGAAATTTAAAAGAACACTTTTTCAGGCCTTAATAAAAGTCTGAGTATACATGTGTGCATGCACAGCACACAACATTATGAAGAAATGATTGTTGGTGTGTAGAGAAGCTCGGGATTGTAGATATGAGAGAGGGAGAAATATTGAAATATAGACTGTATGAATTTATACATGTATTGATTTGCAATACCACACGTCTCTTTGTTTAAGAGGATAAAACAAAGTATTTCAGCATGAGAGCATAAATTTAGTTACATATTTAATAACATGCCATACCACATGTCTGTCTGTTAAAAAGCATAAAACAAAGTATTTTAGTATGAAATCACATAGTTATACATTAATATGCCATATGTCTGTCTGTTAAAGAGCATACATTTATGGAATTTGTTATTTCAGCATTAAAACATGTTTTTTTCATGTGGGACAGCGTCCTGTATCATAACCACATCTTTGCCGTTTGTAACAAACCAAATCGTGTGAAAATCGTGTGAAAATTCGAGGAGTTATGATTTATTCTAGTTGGGCAAAACAGCTTCCTCAGTAAAAATAAAATGCCCTGGACCCATCCAAAATGGAGGCCGCGCTGTAACGTGAGCTCCAGTAGGCAACGCCTGTCCATGGGGCGTCCGGCAGGCGTGTCGAACAAGAGCCGGCGAGCGCGAGTGTGGCACCTACTGGCCGGGAGGAGTTAAACTTGTAGCCATCTCCTTTAATATTTGCCTTGTGATCTACTGCTGCTGCTAAAGCCCCTTAAAGCGGCAGTGTAGTATGCTGTAACAAATTGTGTGTGCTGTGTGTGCCGTCTCTGAATGCATCAACACAAGATTGCAACAGTGCGAGTTGCAAGCTTGTGAGCTGCGAGTGAAAATGCAACATCCTTGCATGGACAGAGTTGAGTCCTGAGCGCTCTCTGTCATTTTGGAAACACCAGACCTATCCGAGTAAAGATGTAAGGTCTAAATGTGAGCCAGGCCTCGCTTCTCAAAGTGATCATAAACACTTTGCATATATGAATATTAATGTTCCACATTAAAGCCTGATGCCTAGATGGAGGAGTTAATGAGGATAAATAACAGACAGCCAGGCAGTGAAATCTCAGCAGTGACATTATTCATCATCCTTAACTTTTGTCACAGCTCCTTTTTTAGTAATTAATATCATACAAGAAGGCACTTTGCACTCGGATGAGTGATCTAATTTGTTTAATATAATGAAATTAAAGGAGCTTGAATTGCTTTATGTTAATGTTTCTGATTATACCCGTTGTTGGGGTTTCTTCCCAGCAGCAGATAACAGATTGAACTTGAGGATTGATGCGTGTCTCAGATCTGCCATGTTCATCAAGGAAACTATTTAACTGCACTTTGCATGCACCGACTCTGGACTTAATCACACAAACTTGATCTCAATCAGGAGATGGAAAAAAATAAGAACCTTGTTCTGACGCCAGAGCGCTCAGATGACAAATCGGTAAACGTTATTTTTTTAATCAAAACACTTTCTTTGTTTCAGATCAGATGAATAACTGTGAGAGGGGATTATAAAACAGGAAGAATGAATGGACGTTTTTTTTTTAAAAGCTACTTCTACAGATTACAACAGTAAGCACCAAAGTGCAGAGGCTCAAGTCAGGTGATGTTTAACTAGATTCACCTGTAAGTGGAGTTAATAAAACGTGGAGCACCATGTGTTGGCTTATTGGCAGTAAATGTTTTAGGAGGATATATCCGAACTTGGTTCTTGTCAAGGCACCAAGGAAATCCCGAAAACACACTACTGAACAGAAAAAGGAAAAGAACCAACACAAAAACATTATCACCCCCCTACGTTGCCTGGACAGCTGGAGAAATCTGAAGGATTTTCTCCAAACACAACATCCAGACCGAACTCTCACTCAGAGGTTGGTTCATACTAGGGATACAATTACCAAATACAAACTGAACGTCGCGGTGTCGGCAGTTCAGTGAAGCAAGGAATGTCCAGACCTTTATATTGAAGAAAGTAAACGACCCATCGCCAGAAGCATGGCTCACCAAAACAGAGCCGACTCCTTAGGACACAACTCAGCAGTGCACCTACACCTCAAAGATAAGGGACGCTCTTTTCAGGACCAAAATATTCATATTCTGAATGGAGAAGTGAGCTGGTTTGAGAGAAAGCGTTAGAGGAAGCCACATATGTCAAACGTCTTCAGATGAAAATCGAAACTACGAGAGCTGAAGTCCAATTGTTGTATTTTAAGCCTTTTTGGGATTTTTAAATGTTATAGGGATGGTTGATTTGAACAAAGTGCTGGTAGTGGGGTTTGAGTGGCAAGCTAATTCCCACTGGGAGCTCTGACACTGGAGTTAGGAGGACACAGTGTGACTCGGGGTGAAATATGACATTGGGAGAGTAGGGAAGGATGAAGGCAGGGAAGAGGAGAACACAGCTGGGAGCAAAAGTAGAATGCACAAATGACTGGTGGTGGCTGCACAGGACATGAGGCGCAACATCTCTGTCGGTTTGTAAAGAATAAACCACGAAGACATGAAACTCACCTTTACAGCGGGGGGTTACAATTCACATCCACAATCAGTGTTATATTACCCGTTCAACACTTTTCGTAGTCCACAAATGTCTTAAATGTGAACTTCTGCATCAACATTCAGCACACAATATTACTTTATAATATTACAACATTGCACACAATGTTGGTCGGATAGATAAAACTAAATATATTTAAATTCTAGCTGTTACATGATCCAGATGGCTGAGATTAATAGGTTCTGTTGGAATAAGCAATTAGGAGTGTGAAACTGAGGTAAAGTGACAAAGATTAACCCTCTTGTTAACATTTCTGCCCTTGAGCCAGAGTCTCTCTTAGTTAATTAAATGAGACCTCAGATAAGGCCTGGCTAATAGTCGGCCCCCAAAGCTCAACTTCCTCCTCATTCCTTTCCTCAACCAGTCATCTAATTTATCACCGAAATACAAAACTTTCTATCGGCTTCTCTTGATTGGTTCGCCCTAGCACAAGCCAAATTTAAAGCATCTCTTTCATTTATTCGCTCCCCCTTCACCTCTGCTGTAACAGCTTAATATGCACACATCTAGCCAAATAACGAAAGCTTTCCACATCACTCATCGACCGATTTTAAGCTGTGGTCAGTGGGCAGGCACTGCAGAGATGAGCACAGAAAGAGGGTTAAAAAAATGACGGGGGGAGGGGGGGGGGGAAATCAATAGGCTCTGAGATGTTTGTGAAGATGAGTGGAAGGAGAGCACCCAGATGACAGCTTCCCTATAGCGCTGCCAATCAAGCACACAGCACCTGCTGACTCTAAAGAAGACACCTCTGACCAGCTGAGAACTTATTGATCCCAAGTCCCACATTCCTTCCGCACCATTCTTCTGCCGTCTTGTTTTCCACCGGCTTTTTATTCGCCTTGTCAGCTGTATACTCTTGTCAGGCTTTATCTTTCACATTGTGCCAGCCACGCAGTACCGACATCCTCATCAGCGAACGATTTCAAGCCGTTTTTGCTCTTCCAGCTCAGAGAAACTCAGTTTAAAGTTGCAGTAGTAGTAGTAGTGGTGAGTATAAGAGAACTGGGCACTTAAGAGTTTTTAACTAAAGAAATGGTTAACCCAACCAGCTTTATCAACACCGTAGAAACATTTAATGCTTTCTTTGTATTTGCAAGTTTGACCTGCTTTATATTATTGTGGTTGGTTTCAAGGACAGTCCTTTATTAATTATGAAGTTTAATGTTGACAATAATGATTCAAGTGTAGGGGTGTACTAATACACCCAGGCTAGAATTATACTGGGTTCAAAAGGAAGAGACAAGATTTTAGTCATATTTTTTCAAAGTCTAAGGACCTCATTTTTTTTGTTTTTGTTTGTTTGGGTAAAGGTATCAAATATTCCAAACTGTTTTTTAAGAATCTTAAATTTGTGTAGAATAATTCAGTGAAGGTTTTATTAGTCTACAAATTTTAGTTTTAATGCCTCCCCAAAATGTTTAAAGAAATATGTTTTAAGTAATCGGTAATCAAAGTAGAATAAGTCCAGGTTAGACTTCTCAAAGAACTACAGTTTCCAAGCAGGACCCTATCTTGCATATCTTTTTGTACTTTAATTAATAGAGTAAACTTTATTTTATTATCAAACTGAATCCAGCAAACCAGACGCCAACTTTATGGCTCGTTGTAATGTTCAACAGTATTTTCTCCATTACTCAGTCACCATTTAACTCTTTTCTACCTGGTAATCAAAACTCTGCCACACAAACTATTTGAAAGTAGTCAATGGATCTTCATGGCTTGTTTCATCCTGATTAATTTACCTGGATAGGACCTTGTGAGGAAGTGTTGACCAGAAATACTAACATTGTCAGAAGTCATTACAATTCTTAGTTTATCAGGCAAACCAAAACAACAAATCCATGAAATCATCTGTTGACAAGTGATAACATCACCGTGAAGGCTGAAGAAACAGTGAGACATATTGGGCTTTATGACAGTGGCAAAAGATTGAGTGTTGAGTTCGAAAAGGTTGTGTTAAAAAGGGGCGTGAGGGGAGACAAGAAGCTAAGAAAGACAGGCCAGATCGTCTGCAGTGTTTCTCTCTTCAAAGTTGTTTTTTTTTTTTAAATAAATGATTGTTTAGAACTTTGTGTCAAACAAAAGCAGATTCCTCTTTCAAATTCATCGTTTTACCTTGTGATTATATTTGTTGCATGTTTTTTTGTACTATAGTAAAAAAAAAATCATATAAATTAGCTTAACAGTATTCTCCTGGTTTTAATAAAAGGAGATAATGTCTTGCATGCTCGAGTCAGAAAAACTGACCTGCAAACTTGATGAGATTAAAAAGGAAAACTCAAAATCAAATGGGCTTGACCAAAAATAATACATCATAAAGCAGAAGGGAAAGGACACAATATTTTAAAATTGTCTAAATTGAAATCAGATGGTCTAGATCAAGGTGTTTTCGTGTGTTATAATATCCCAATCAAAGTCCAGATCGAAATCCAATCGATATCTGCTTTAACACTTGAAAGGTGACCTTGTCAGACACTCCATCAAATCTTCATGTGTTTTGCAAAGAACACTGGACTAAAATATCAGTCTCTAGATATGCAAAGCTGGCACAGACTTACCTGAAAGACTTATAGGTAAGGGAAAAGATATAGTTTTAATCAGGACCAAATGTAAAAAAAAGTTCAAGGGGAATTAATACATTTGAAAGGCAATGCTGTCTTCCAAGCATGTCTTTCAAATATTTATCTAAATTCAAAGCTAAAAAAAAAGGAACAATGACAAGATGGAGTTATACAATTGTTTGCATTCGTTTGTGAAAAAGAGGCGCTGAAAAAAAGGAGGTGGAGTCTTCTTTAATATAAACAAAGGTTGGTCACAGTTTTACAGGAGACATGTAGCCCTCACCTGGAGTAATTTTTATAGATTGTAAACCATTTTATTCACCAAGGCCGTTCTCCTCATTTGTTCTGGCCGGTGTTTACATCCCACCCCAAGCCTGTATAGTAGAGACTGAACAACAGCTCCCTGAGCTGATAACAGATGTAAAGAAAAAATGCAAAAAACACCTCAGACTCTCTCATTGTTCTTGGGGGTTTTAACAGTGCAACTCTCAAATTAACCTCCAAAAAAAATAAAATAACAGAGAGTATATTAAGCGCCCCACCAGGGATAGAAGCACACTGAATCACTGTTACACAGCTTTAAAAGATGCACACAGTACAGTTCCTTAGGCAGCTCCAGGACTTTCTGATCACTGTCTGCTTGAGTGGAAACCTGAAAACCTCAAAGCCAAAGTTTAAGACTGCTAGAACGTGGACTGATGAGTCAGCAACTGTTACAGGCCTGCTTTGACTGCACAGATTAGAGTGTATTTAGCTTTTGGATGTAGCTTTTTGACAGCTACATTCATGCACATCCACGCATGTCGCTAAGCACGTGTGCAGCGAAGTCAGTTGCATCGGCTGGAGTTGATAAAACGGCAAATGATACCAAAGAACCGAAACAGTGGGAACCGGTTCTCATCAAGAACCGGTTTTCAATTCCCATCCCTAAATGTCCTCACAGAAACTGGTGTATGAAGGGAGAGTTTCTGGAAGCTCATTCAGGTGAGTGGACTGTGCACTTCACCCCGAGATACGTTGGTAACATCACTGGTGGTTTATCATCTGCTTCCTTGCACCAGATTTGGGTTTTCAATAACAAAAACAGATTTCAAGCTCAGTTACTCATGTTTAAACTTTGAAATCAAGTGAAAGGATGTGAACTGAGTGCTCTAACTGACTGTTACCCTTATCAAAGCTTGGAGGAAAAAGATTGCTCTCTTCTTGAACGGTTAAACATTCCTCCTACTTGAAATGAAACCGAGTGTGTGTGATGAAGTTGGCATCGGGGAGCGGTAGGAGCTGGGTGGCTAAGGAAGATGTCAGATAGCTTCCTACAGAGCGGTCCACGCAGTGTCTGTGGCGGCGTGGCTGGAGGGACAGGTCTGTGGGGAGCTGATTGCAGTGGCTCTCATTATGTGGCCGCTGGCTGTAATGGAGTGTGACAGCAACGTGCTGTGCTCTGGATCGCTGTCCTTCCAGCCTGCAAAGCCAATTAAACACACTTTGCCCTTCTCTCCCTACTGCCTGGCCCTGTTCTGCTCTCAATCACACCATCCTTTTCACGCTGCCTTCCCACTGCTAGCATCAGCACCCCAGTCCTGCCCTGTCTGAGTCCACCCCTCGGTCTTTGTCGTGGGCTCTTTCGAAAAAAAACCCAAAGCGGCCACATCTGCAAGCTCAAAAACGAGTCAGCCTGTAAGAACGTCACTTGTATCCGCCGCTCTTGACCCCCTGCACACTGAATCCCTCCAGTGCCAGGTTATAGCTACTCTCCAAGTGGCTTTACAGTAAAACAGTAAAATTTTTTTTTTTTTTTTTGGTGGCAAAGACAGAAGTAATGGCCTGGAGGGAGGAAAAGCCTCTGATGACAGTTCCTCTCTCTGTGCTACCACACACAAGGAGCGGCAGAGAGCTCTGCTTGGTTCCTGAAGACCCAGAGCAGTCACAGCCACTTAGGAGGGAAAATGCCCTGCAGCGCCCAAAACACACATACTCCATTTATCACTCCCTCATAGTGCCCTAAAATGTGAGCGCACACACCGTTCTCATAAGCTCGACGTGTGTGTGTTTACTGCCTGAACTACTCCTGGTTGTTACCTGTTTAAAATCAGACCCTAAAAGTCCCGCCTGCAACATGAAAAAAAAAGCTACTCCACCTTTCAGTGAAGTGCTCCGACAGCACAGATCATGTAGCTGCAGCTGTTAAAAGACTTAAATCCCATTTTCCAGAGTGTGTGTGAATGAGCATGTGGACATGACAATGAAGAAAACGCAGCTTAGGAAGGAGAAGATCGTTTAGTACCCGTTTTGAACCAGCCATCTTCAGTGAAGGCGTCTCTGGTCTCCTCAGGTCTGTTCCAGTACTCCTTAAAGACGGACGGACCTCGAACCAGCAGCTCTCCCTCTTTACCCTCAAGACCTGGACGTACCTGTGAGAAAGTCAAAACAGAGAAAAGAGATGAATTGGATAGATGGAAAAATACAGTTGAAAGGGGACCAGAGAGTGGCTGAGCCATCGTTAAGACTAACCGTCTTTTTAAGATAGTTTTCATTGAGAATTGTGTTTTTTTCTTTTTAGCAGTGCCAGTATTTTCTTTTTATCTGGAGTCCAAAAAGCCTAGTTAACAGCAAGCTTTCTGCTGCTGCTTTAAACTGTGGCAACATTATCAGATTAACAGACATGAAATAACTGCACCAAAAAAAGGGAAAGGACACTGAAGAAAAGGCAGAAAGTGAACACAATGTCCATTTCTATGTTGCTTGCAGTGTTAATGCTAGAACACTTCTCACTTTGGATAAAAGGATAAAGTTTTTAAAATGCTGCTTTTGTTTATCTTGTTAATTTTCTTAAATGCAAAAGCCTTAAACTGAATAAATATATGCATACATGTGAAAATTGGTTTATACTCTTAACTGGCTTCGATCGGGGATCGGTATGTCAAAAAAAAAAAAAATCCTTCCTCCAATTCCTCGTGTAAAAACTAAGAAATTGCACTAATTTGAGTCTATGAGCACATCAACCAATACTGACACACTATTTTCTGAGTATAATTAAAATCACAAACATTAGGTACATAAAGTACGCTTTGATGCATTGGAATAACCTTGTAATCCTTTTATTCTTGGTCTGATTCCAGACTACAGCTTCGATTAGAGAGCCTGCAGAATATTGTTTCCTTTCATGTTTTCAACGGCCTTAAAATCTACAAAAAATCAGAATCGCTAGGTAAGACCAAAAAGAAACAAAACAGAATCCATTACCTGCTAAGAAAAGCCTGCTCGTAGCATCTTTACTTTCAATTTTCCTTCTCTCACTGCAAATACCTTTGAGGTGTTGTAAGAGCTACTAATAGGCTTTTTATTTAATCTGATTCTTAGCATTTTTTTTAACAAGCCTATAAAAAATTCTGTATTATTTCGTTTGATTACTGTTTTGTAAATTGGTTTGAGGTAGAGTCAGTCCTTCCTGCATGGCTGTTTTAAGGCCACATCTCATGCAGACAATTTCATCCCATCTAGTGCATTTTATATGTGGGCGAATCTACTTGTAACAATGTCTGGAGTTGATACATAAAGATGTCTGAAAGGCCTTTTATGTCACATAGAATGCTACTAATTTAAATCCTGTCTGTGGATAGATTGCTGCTTTATAATGACTTATATTGATTTACCTGAGTCTCTTTGTGATTTCCCTCAGCAATCGTGGTGTTGGTGGTGTTACTCATGACGATTCGCACCTCTACATCCGGAAGAGGCAGCCCTACAGCTCCTGTCGACATCGACACAAAAGGCATGCAAAGAGATTGTGATTTATGAATGGTTCTTCTGAAAATAAACCCGCCAACCCAATAAGGAGAATAAATGACAATAAAGCGTGCGCTGACAACCTTCACTTAAGCATTTGTCAAGCAGCAGACAGTCTGCTGCTCCAAGATGGCATTAACCTCCATCCTCTGGGCACAACTGGTCACTAAAAGGTTTGCTGAGCTTGTAAAACTGGCAGCAATTCGTCTCAGTCGACACAAGCCGGCTCACTTTGACAGTAATGGGAATTTCTGGGCCATGCCTGATGCAGCTTTCCCCCCCCCCTCTCCTCTTTAACGACATCAAGAAAGCTAAAATAATAGAACAGTTGGGACATTCGTCTTGGGTCGCACTCTTTTTTTTTTTTTCTGAAGAAAGGAAGTAACTGACTGCAGAGTACAGTTTATTCCTTCGGTCTTAACTACTGCTGAGTGCTTGACAGGCTTCTTTTTTTTCTTTTTTCCTGATTTGACAGGTAAACAAAAACAAGAACTTTGTGTAAAAGCTGTGTACAAATGCATGAAATATGATCTGTTCCCAGATTTACTAAAAGCATTTTCCATCCTCGTGTGCTTGCAAATGCGACCTTTAAAGTTAAGCAATTATTGCATCAACGATTGCGCCAGAAAGGTCTCAGAGGTGTTCTCCTCGCGCCGGTGTAGGTGAGTGTGTTCAGGCTTGCCTTAAGGCTACGAAACCTTTTTTCAGAGACAACGGCTCGCCAAATGAAGAGCAGGTCAGGTCCTAATAACAGAACGAGTTTCTCACTTCATATTGATCTAATCAATTCAGGTCCTGAATGAGGGACTGGAGTTGAATGGATCAATACGAGAACCAACTGAGCACAAAAGTAACCAGAGCACTTCCCAATGGATCATCTGGGTCACTAACAAGTCTGAGTCATAAGGTCAGACGAGCTCAATCTCACAAAGTTTAATTGCAAACTTTGCTTATTGCTGGAAAAAAAAAGTTTAAATAAATTGGTTTTAGAATGACCAGAACCATAAACTCGATCTTTTTATATATGGCTCACTTGACATGTCTGTTAATATGAATTGTATCAGGAAATCCAAATCCAAGCCATTTAATGTGCTTATTTTGTTTTTATTCTAACTGTCTCTTGTGACATGTTGGAATATTGATATATTGAACATTGATTGACACAAAGACACTTGGCCATGAATGCACTCTCTGTATTTAATGTAGGGATACTGCAATGTCTAAAAAAAAGACAAAAGCAGGTCAGATGTACAGAATAATGTAAATATCAGCACCGGTTGCATCACTGTACCAGCACCTAAAAAAATCTTTGTAACAAAAAACAATTTTGTGCAATAGTGTCACTGCCTCCCTTCAAATGTTCCTATATTTTACACCTCAAGTTGTTTGCAATTCAGCTAAAGTAGCAAATGCCATCTAAAAGTCAGATTTTAGCTTTTTAACTAGACTTAGACAATCCTAAGTAAAACAATGAAGTCAAAGTGCTTCTTGCTGCTTTATCTGCCGACAGTCTCAGGAGCCCTTTTTGATTTTGTTTTCTCAAATAAATTTTTTCAAATAAGCAAATCACAAAGAAAGAAATGACTTATGCACTCTATGTGACGAGATGTATACCCAATTGATACTATATCTGAAGAGCTTTATGTTTTTCCCTTGAATGTCTTTTGTTTTTACTTTGTTTTGCTCTTTTGTGCAGTTTTAACAGGATAAGGTTTCGTTTAGATGATTTCAAGCAGAGCATAAATGTCACAAAGAGGAACGCAGGATAGCAAATTTTCTAAACATAGAATTATTCCTTTTAATTTCTTTCTGGAGGGGATTTTTTTTGCCTTAGCTTTTTACACCACTGCTATTCTATAAAGACTAGGAGCCAATGCGTCATTGCTGGCACAACTTTCCATTATGACATGTTCTAATTGGCCATAAAAAAAAATCAAAACCAATATTAAAAACCGCTGGATTCACTCACAACATTAAGGTGTGTTCACACTGAATGCAAACAAGGCGATTAGAGCGAGTGATTTACGTGTTACCCCTATACGTAAAGGTGCGATCAAGAGCAAATTAACGGTCGCGGAGGTGGCGAATCCAGGTTCAGAGAGTAAAAAGCCGGTCCACAGATTAGTTCCAACCATTTGCATTTCCAGCTCCACAGCATAGACGGGGAGTAAAATTACCTGGTTAAGTGAACAGGATGAAGGAAAACCAGTCAGGCTTTTTACTTTCCTGAAGCCGGATTCCCGCACTGCTGACGATCGGCGATGCAAACGACGCGTTTCAAGTGACGCGACTGGCGCGAAGGTGGTGAATAGAGTGAAGCAAAACTGTGAACTTCTCTGTCAATAATGTTGTGTCAACCAATCAGGGACTGGATCTGGTCAGGATGTAGGGTGAAGGAGCACAGTGGAGACTTTAGGCTGATTCACACTGCAGGATAAAAAGCCTGACTTTTGCACCGATCTTCCTGTTGCGACATGCGAGGCGAGGGAAACCCACAGAAAACAAACAAACAAACAAACCCACAACTCACCTCTATATTATAGTTTTTGATGTATTTTCTGTGTTAAAATTAGGCCACAAACTATCGGCATCATTCTTCCTCGTCGTCCATCTTTCTTTACGCTAAACTCATATTTAATCTCCAGAGGTTTTGCAAGATTTCCCGTCTGACACCCGCATGATCCTGAGTGAAATCTGTTTGTGTGTTTCCTTTTGATGGGACAACACACACCGTACGAGCAAACCTGTGATATCTACAATTTTTCTATCGTTATGTGCGGTGTCTCGAAGGCCGACAATTTTAAAATCTTACCGTGTGAACCAGCCTTAAGCTTTTTTTCATTCAAAATGGAAGCTACATTTCTACAGAGCACTGAATGATTTACTGACCAAAGACGGATGGACAGGCGCTCTTCAGCGGGGATAGAGTTCCTCTAGTTCATGTCCCGGATGGTGATCCGTCCCCCGACACGATGCAGCAGCTCCACATAATGGGTCCTAGACAGATGGAAGTACCGCTGGAAGCGACCGTCGTCCAGATGCCTGGAGAAGGTGGTGGTACTTGCCGAACCAGGGTGTGTCTCTGGAGGATCTGGTGGACCCAGGAACGCCGGAGCCGATGGCATTGTTCGTCTTTGCATATTACATCCAGCTCCACGACTAGCTCATTAAAATCAAGGTTCACCACAGTGAGTAGAACAGACAATAGGAGCTGGCAAGCTGATGGACACGCTTCCTTTTTGATGATGCTTTGGAGCTAGCTGGGCAAAATTTCGCTGCTTTGTCAGCGTGAATTGTTTTCGAGAGGGAGGTGAAAGCTCAAGAGACCAACGTCAGGAAAATTCGCCTTGTTCGCATTTGGTGTGAACGCACCAGTAGGGTTCCTGCACGGTTGCCACATGGTCAGAGACCAGTAGTTAGATTACTCTCCAAAACCTTTATGGAAAAGTTCACAGGGGGTTAGAACAGATACTTTTCTACCTTTCTGCAGAAGCTAGCTGTGCTGCAGTGAAGAAATAACATTTACATAAACAGTGACAATGATGTATTTTAGTTTCAGATGTGCTTTTTTTTTATTTCCGCCTGACACAATTTTGTTGGCATTTCAACATCAATTGTTGCTGCTTGTGTAAAGTTTACTTTAAAGTTACCTCCCCTGTCCTTAACAGATAAACAGGGGTTTGAGGGGAAAATGTCTTAGTGGTGCCTAGAGGACATAAAAATAATTCTTCAAAGTGGCTGAAAGCCAAAAGTAGGTCCATAAAAAAAAAAAAAAAAATCAAAAAAATAAAAAAAAGATGAAAGGGGCAGCAGAGTGAGAGAATACAGAAGATGGATCGAACCAGTATGCAGTAATCTCTCATGTTTACATCTAAGCGAGGGAACCGTGACCCAGAAAGCAATACTGTTTTATACAGGCTTCAAAATGGCAAAATATGTAGCAAAATTATGCCAGTTTGATGTTCTAAATATGTGGAAATGATTTTATACACTTCTGTCAATAAAGAGTTTTTTTTATAATCTTTCACGTGGCTGTTTGGATGAGGCACACGGCTTCGGTTCTCTCCTCTTGGAAGAGCGGTTCCTGTGGTTACTATTGATCTGTTTTAACCTACTTAAAGATGAGACAGGAACATACTGACTGAAACAGGCACAGGCTCATTCCTGCACGCACATCAACACACACACACACACACACACACACACACACACACACACACACACACACACACACACACACACACACACACACACACACACACACACACACACACACACACACACACACACACACACACACACACACACACACAGCTGAGGCAGAGGAAACATCAATACAACCGCAGACTTCTTAAAGACATCCCTAATAATCACCTGAGAGGAATCAAACAGCCTGCTCAGTTTTTGCCAAACAATAAATAAACAAAACCGCAACAAGAGAGCAGACAGAGGATTACCCAATCCACTTGCAAGGTAATTAGCTTTACCTGTACAAGGGTTGTTGACTGGGGATGAAGATGGTGAGGAAAGAGAAGAAGGGGGGATGACAGGTGAAGGCAGCGAAAGAGAGTAAACAACACAAGTTTGGCCTCATTTTTAGACCTGGCTTTTGTTTGCGGGAGCGAGGGAGATGAAGCTGGGATTGAGGGGTTTTACATGACATGACAGCAGAGAAAACTGCTCGTGATAAACAAAACACACAAAGTAGAAAGGCTCGG
The DNA here is from genome assembly GCF_011125445.2 of Fundulus heteroclitus. NCBI lineage: Eukaryota > Metazoa > Chordata > Actinopteri > Cyprinodontiformes > Fundulidae > Fundulus > Fundulus heteroclitus. Next base: position 16,056,919 of record NC_046364.1, on the reverse strand, counting down.
GGTGGAATTGTTAAAAGTTTAATGACATAAGACTGAATGGCGTTAAACGTTCCCCCACTTTTGTATGCTAACATTATGTACAACAATTAGTCTGTGAGGTGTTATTTTATTATGGAGCACTGATCACATTTTTTTAGTTAGGATTCTTAAAGAATTAATGCCTGAATAACCAAAATACAGCTGGTTCCAAAAGGTGCAGCAGCTGCCTCAAAGCAGTAAAGGTGGAGAAGAAATCATGACTGCTACAACACTTATCTATACAAGAAATAACATAAATAAAGCACCAGTGAAACGTAGTACTTCCAAAACACAGTTTTCTCTGTAGGACCTGATCAGGACTTTGGTTGCAAAGGGACAAAATATTTTAGTTTCCATGGAAGCTTTCCTCAGGATATTAAGCTTGGCAATTTTGGAAATAATCAGGATAGGAAACTTTTGTTGGCCGTTATATGAATCTAATGGATGAATTCCTGGGAGTAATTAAAACAAATGTTTCCACATCCAAATATGGATATAAACACTTTTTTTTCTCAAGCATGCAAAAAATCCTATTTATTTGTATGCAAAAGTTCAAACTCAAGTTTGAATTATTGTAATAAAATATCGATTATTTCTAAATTTTCAATTCAACTTAACAGCAACAGGAAGAATATTGAGTAAAATAGTCCTTATTCAGCGACAAAACCAATTTAAAGATTAGGTGAAATGAACTCCATTCAAAACTTTAAATTAAAGGGACCCTTATAGAATTTAAACATTTTTGCTTCGGACACAAAAAGGTGGAGTTGTCCCGGATTTTAAAACTAATTGTGCATTTGATAAACTAATCCACAGTGAATGTAGTGAGCCTGGCCTCAGTAGTCCTGCAGTAAACACTGTGATTGAGGAATATCAACGATAAACTCACGTATACCTGTGTTAAATTTGTTCTTTGAGATTATGATAAAGTACAGGTCTCAAAATATATTTATAAATCACTGTTCAGGGCCAACCTTCAAGGTTTAAAACTGCAGGTATATTTCTGTTTTCCATTAATTCTATATTTGCAACTTTGAAAATTACTGAAATTTTGCATCAGCAGCGTTACCATGGTCACTGCCTCCCATATTTTTAGGTTGATTTGGAGTCACTCCCTTTTCCCCTTGATGTGAAACAAATAACTGTATAAACTAAGATGCTACCTAACTTGGTAAACATGCCTCTCTAGAAGCTTTTCTGAGCATTTCCAGGTGTCTAGTTTTGGACACCTGGACAATTAACTTAGATCATCAGCGAAGACACAGACAAATCCTCTATACTGTTGTTTTTATTCTTTAGAGAGGGTTAAACATAATTCACCAATCTGCCAATCTAACTATTTGAATAAAATGTGCATGCTTAAAAAAATGTACTTAGAAGAGCTTGTGGACGCAGTCAAACCTCTGTACCTGGGGTTCGTTGACCCTTCAGGGGGTTGGAGAGCGCCATGCCGATCTCTGTCATGCCGTAGCGTTCCAGCAGCGTGTGTCCTGTGATCTCCTCCCAGCGCTGCAGGGTGGGCAGGGGGAGAGCAGCTGACCCTGAAACCATCAATCTGAAACGGGGAAACAAAATAAATAAATAAATAGAGCTCTTGATTTTTTAGGGGAAAAGGTATACAAAATGCAGCAGGACATTGAATAAAATATTGTCAGCAGAATGTCAATAAGATAAAATAAAAACCGAAGAAATCGCAGATTCATGAAAATAAGAATCACAATAGATGCACAATGGATTTAGTAAAAAAAAAAAAAAAAAAAGGCCCAAGTTCTGGTTCAGGGGCTGACAGAGGTGTTCTGCACATCAGCTTCAAGGGAAGAAAATAGATGCTTTAAAGCAACAGTACGCTAGTAACTCTAATCCCCAAAGTCTGTAGAAGTAGCTCCAACAGCTGCTGTGATAAAGGCTCATTGAGGCAGTTTAAAGGGGACATATCATGCTTTTTAGCTCTTCCTTTTCACATTGAAATCATTAATTTGTGGTATAAATAAAATGAGATTGGAGTCTACATTTTCCCCTTTTTCCCCCTGTCCTGAGGTGCGTTTGAGAGCAACTCATTTTGGTGCCGTCTCTTTAAATCTAATAGAGGCTGTTCACTACCCGTCCAGGTCACAGACCATTCAGTCATTTTTGTAGTATGCTGGGCGACGGTGTGATGAACAACCAAGCATTTTGACTTATCCACTTGTAGGTTCAGCATCGTTCAGCTTGGACTACAAAATTGCTCAGAGAAATAAAAATGGCGGAATGGCGAAACTGGTAAGCTTGAAGTCCATGACCTTGTTTAGCAGCTCTGCAGCAAATACTGATATGTAATACAGTACTCCAGGCTCCAGACCTTTTCAATTAAGAAAGCTTCCAGGACAGGAAGTGAAACGTCTTCAAACTTCGGAAAAAAAAAAGTCCAGTTGTTTTGTTTTTTCCTTTTTTATATGAGCATGACCTGGATGACTGAGAATCTTCACCAGCACACTGTGATGTTAATGAAAGGAATAGAAAACAGAGAAATCTGAACGGCTTGAAAAATATGACCCAAACAGAATATAAAGATATCTACGCAGCTACGCACCCCTTTAAGCCAACATAGACCCCTTAATGTTATTAATAACCAATTAATGACTAAATTGTATCCTTCTGCAGAGTAACTCAACCAAACCCAATTCAACTCAACAATCTGAGCAGCCAAAAAAAAAAAAATGTTACAAAATTTGACTGAATATTGATCATACAATCACTTTAAGTCACTTCTGTTTATATCACATAGGGTGAAAGACATGATTGTCTCCCAAAAAGTAATAACAAAATACACCACAACAAATTTCCCTGTGATGGATTTTGACTTCAAAACATATTAATTTATACAAGATTTTGAAAAAAATACAAACCCGCTGACTCTAACCCAGGTGTATACAGAAATACTAAACCAAAATCAGTGGGAGACTGCAGAAACGATGAACAGAACAGGAAAAACTATGATGATTTGGAAACAGCTTGAATCTTAAATTGAAGTAAAAATACATATTGTATTTTAGAGGCAATAATAAAGATACATGACATATTTATGGGGAAAAATATTTTTGTGGTTATAGTTAATAAATATTTTCATAAATGTTGAAAAAGGGAATATAATCGCAACAAATACTGATTACAAACTTTCGGTTCCACTTTAGTAATTAGCTAAAAGAGCGCTACAGAGAAAGGCAGTCTTCCAGCAGTGGAAATAGGAAAGGTTTCACTGCTGTGTAAAACTTTGAGAACAAATACTTATCATCCCATTCTGAATGAGATAATCAGATCTGAAATAAATTTGGATTGCATTATACATATGTACATAATATGAAAATACTCCAAAGGATGCTAGGAAAAAAAAAAAAAATCAAATACTGGACTGATTTAATATGAAAAGATTCTGACACAATCTTTACATCAGCCCAGTATCAACACAGTTCTGAAAGTGTCAATTGCTTTAAATAAATCAAGTATTCTTTTTTCCCACTTATCCCCTTGACATACATTTCTGCTTCAGCTTTGTGTTTTCATGTGCAGTTGTAAATAAATAATGCTCCAGGACTTCCTTTCTACCAATCCACTATATTACAGAATATGCAAAGGAATGGCTAGTGTAACTCGGCAGCTGAAGATGTTTTTCTTTTGGACATGTCAAAAACGTTTTGAAGCATAAACGTCACAACTAAGTGGCACAATATATACCGGACCTTTGAGTCACTGTTATGGTGTTTTTCGCAAGCTCTACATTAATGTCACATCAACAAACCAGTTATAACATTTATTTTTATGCTATGCTATGCAGATGCTCTGTCTGCGGCTGCAAAGAGTCACTCATCTCAGCTTGCTGAATGCTTAGAGTGGCTCACATGCCAGGGCTAGTCCAACCTATTTTCTGATTAACTCAAGAACATAATGAGTATTTAACCACTCGGGCGCACTCATAGACTGTGTATAAAGCACTGAAAGCAGTGTGTATAAAGGCTTACAGTCACTTAGCAAGAAAAGCATTATGGCGCTAACGCAGCAAAAAGTAACGCATTTAGTCTGCATGAGGAAGCAAAATGTTCAATTAATTAGAATATTATTGAAATGTTTATTTATTTCAGCAACGCAAATTACTAAGGGAAACATTATATATATTAACAATAATAAAACAAATTTCCAGCTCCAGCTAAGAAAACCACAGTGCTTAAAGGAGCTATAAGTAAGAAATATACAGTAAAATCAACCTAAATCATTCTCATTTATCACCTGGTCTCTATAAACAATCGGTCCTCTCCATCAACAATGTCTTAATCACGTTTTTCTCCTTTCAAACCTAGAGGTATGGAGCTACTTCAGCTCAGAGTGTAGCCCGTGTTTACTTCCTGGTTCCAGAGCCAATCATATGAGAGCTCCAAGAGTTCCCAACACAGCAGCATTTGATATTTTATTTTGGCAAAAGAGCAGCAGCCTGCTAACATGGAAGCCAGTAAGAGAAGGGGACCAGAAATAGATCAGAATACATCATAAACCTATCCTATGTAAGTAAAAATTCACAACAGCTAATATGCCGTTTAAAAACGGCATATTAGATTGCCTGTGATTGGCAAGCTGTTGTACCGATTTAAGCCACAAGGTGTCAGTATCACTTACAGCTCCTTTAAGATTAAAATATTGGATCAGACCAATAAAAAAGCAAAAATTTTCATCCAGAAATTGGGGCTTAATGAAAGGTATGTTTAATACCTGCTTAAAGGTTGTTGTTTTTTTCAATGGGTACTTTTAATCTGACAAACAAGCCTATTAGAAATGCATATTATAATTTATTGAATATTAGTGCATATTTTATAGCTAATGCCAATACACATGCACTCTATATATAATGGGGATGCATAAAACATATATTTTTTTTAATATTTGCCAACATTACAAGATAAGAAATAGAGTGCAAGCAGCTTTATATTTTCCACCACTATTTGGGACATTAATCAGTTTTAGATGAACCTGAGATAAGCACCTGATTCTCTCTTTGCAAACTGCTTTGACAAAATCCTTGACATGAGGCTGTGTGAAGTGCTGATCATAGTACTGGATCAGCTTGGAGTAAATAGTTGGCACGGCCATGAACACGTTAACCACTGGAGCCTTGAAGCTCAGGAGCATCTCCCATACCTGGGGACACACAGAGAGGGAACGAGTCAGGCCGAGATAAGGAGAACGCATTGCTGAAATGGGAGAAAAGGAAAACGATAAGGAAAGGTTAAGAGAGAAGCAATGACTGCAACAAAAAGGGGGCAATGAAAACTAAATCATCACATCCAGATTTATTCCATTAGTGCTATAGAAAAAAAAACGACATTTTTTCCCCTTTCATTTGATGTAAATGGCAGAGTAAAGTCCGCAGCAGCCTCATATTAAACCTGTCAACACAATGTCAGAAAAAGACAAAAAAAGTCAAGCTTTGTAAAGGTCAGGAGGAGGGAGACAGCCAACTGCTGAAGGGCAGAGCAGCAACAACGACCAAAACAAAGACTAGCCGTACAAGCATTTTTGAGAAACGGGTGATGTTGAGAATGTCCTTTTACGGTAAAATGCACACAATCAGTCATAAAGCACACTAAACAAACCTATCATTTAAATGTTAAAGAATATACAACTCAAAATGACCACCGAGTAGCTTTCTACATGCCGCTTGTTGGCGGAAACAGCTCATTTACTATGTGCTCGCAAGATTAAAGTAACATTTTTGAATTTTTCCAATCCTTACAGCATCTAATCAAGGTAATTTCATAGTGAAATTTAAGTATCAAAGGCAATACAACAATTGTGCCAGAAAGATCAAGTATTGACTGTCAGCGTTAGGAAGTATAAGTCCAGGGATGTATTTTAGCTATCCATCAGTCGTTATAGTTTCATGTATTTAAGGGAAAACAACAAAAAGCAGCAAATATTGCAGCCGGAGATCAAAGTGACTGTTGTTTAACTGAGGTGAGGAAATTATTGGATTGCTTTTTATTTCTCTCACACTCACAAACTGCATGGTTTGTCTTCACGCGGGGCCATGCAGGCTGAACGGTTTGTCTTCTTCACGCGGGGCCATGCAGGCTGAACGGCGACTTGATTTAAACCTGGTCAGGGAAGGTCGGACCAGATAACCAGCTGAGTAGCGTCCCTTTAACATCTACAGGACATCAAGGTTCATGTTAGTTATTTTAAATCTGTCCACCAATAATTCCCATAACATCTCCAAAGAATGACTTTCACATTTGGAAATGCCTTTTGAACATCGCATAACATCGATTTTTCAGGGCTACCCTGAACACCTGAACTTCTGAGAGGATCCATTAAAGCAAAAGATGGAAGAACGGGATGGAGTAAGTGAAGGAGAACAACAGTTTCTCCCAGCTTTGTCTCCGTTTATAGGAGGAAAAAAATGTTCCTCTTTTAGCCATCTCTCATTTCACTTTACTTATCCTCACTTCTTCTGTGTTCATTCTGCTCTAATTTCCCAAGTGCTTCATCTTCATTCCCTGCTCCCATCCCTGACCTCTCATCCTTTGCTCATCATCCCCCCCCCCACCCTTGCTATCTAACATTCACTTACCTTCTCTCTACATTTTGTAATTTCTTGCTCCACTGCCTCTGCAGTCTCTTCCATATACATCCGCACCTGGATGTGTGCTCGCACAGAGAAAAATGCTGTTTTTTTCCCCCTCTCATCACTTCCACTCTCAGTGACACCAGACACTCCTTAATGTGCTTCCACTTCTTCCTTCAAATAACCTCATTGTTGACTCGTCTACTCTATTATCCATGAAACTTCGTCTGACTTTTCTTTATCTCTAACAGACAACTATAACAAACACACAAATGAGAAGATACGTTGACAACAATATCCCAAGCTGATCCGATAGCTGCAGAGCATTAAGAGCGCACCTGTTCGTATACAGAGAGAGAAAAAAATTATTAAGTGAGCGTGCCCTGACCAATCTGGGTGGTGTCTGTCAAGTGCACTGAGGCGCTTCCACCAAGTTCACTCCAGAGGGGAGGGGAAGGTAATTTATGTCTATCAAGGAGCTGGTCTCCACCTAGGGGACGAGAACCTGAGAACCCAGAGTTGCAGCCTGCATCCTTAACAACGTCCACTTGTTGAAAGCTTGGCTTTGCCCTCAACGTGGGAGCTCAACTCAACTCAATGTCAGCGTGCAGCAGCACCGACAGCTGACGCGCTCACCAGAGCTTCAATCTGCCCATTCTATGACAAGCTGTCACAGTTGGGAATAACTTTATATTATATTTTATATATATATATATATATATATATATATATATATATATATATATATATATATATATATATATATATATATATGTAAAGCAAATGTGAAATAGTGTTTTTCGCTTGATTATCTCTTACCTGAGATTGACAGGAGGAATGCTTGAAAATCTTAAGTGGCTTCTCCTACCTTTTTGGCAGAAACTAAAAACATTGAGTTTTTAGACTCATCAAAAGCCAGACTTTGAAAAACCGACTTGATTAATTTTTTTGAGTTTAGTAAAAATGGGTTTGCAGGGGCTAACCCTCCAAACCCATTTAAATTCTGTGGGACTAAGGAGAGCTGCGTATCCGTCAAAAAACCGGCACCACAACTTTTCTCCAGCGATGTTTGATTTGACTGTTAAATCAAAACAAGATCGACTCAACTTAGTTTATAAAATTTATAAAATTGGAATTGGCCAAAATCTGAAATGGTAGGTCAGACCTGACAGAAAAAGTGGAAAGCGGTGTTGGCCAATACATCTATGTTGAAACTTTTGTTTTGCATGGGTTCTGTGATCAATCAGAGCAATAAACAGCAACAGACACCAGTGAAGCGCTTTTAAAAACGTCAGCAACGGTTAGTAAGAATTTTATTATAAAAGATAAACATCTGCAAGAAAATATAAAAGTTGGCAAACTTACAGCAGTTAATCAATCGTAGTTTAACTTTTTTTTAAAGTATCACAAAAACTCATGATGGATCTAAGGAGGAACATAAAGGACTGCACAAATTTTTTAAACAAGATTATTGTGCAAGTGGCGCCGAGAAAAAAAAAAATAAAAATAAATAAATAAAATAAAAGTATAAATAATGCAGTCTATGTAATCCTTAGCAATAATGATGTGGTTCACACTGAAAGTGCAATGATTGCAGTGCACCTCTGAGAGAAGGTAAATAGAATACAGGTTTAGAGACATAAACCAGAGTTGAACTAAAGAAAAAACTACCTGAGGGTTTCCAAGCTGAGTGCTCATCAATCTTTCATCAAGGCTGCTTTGTAAAATGTCGTTGCTTTCAGGAATGCAATGCACTTACTCCTTCTCTCCGTCTCTCCTGGAACACCTGACATGTCAATATTTGCTCTGAATATTACAAAACCAGGCTGTTGTCCTCAGTCTGTGACACTGTATTGTTTTATTCAACAGCAAAATAACGCACAGGATGATTTTTTTTTTTTTTAAATGATTGCAATTCTTCCCAAGTTTAAATTGACTAAATTTAACCAGCGCACTCTGCTGTCTAAACTAACCTTCAAAACTCTCACAGCATATGAAAGACCATTGTTCACACCGTCAAAGTGCTGGAGGTATTTTTCTGAGAAGAAAAAAAATAACATCTTGAGCTTGCAGCCTGGTGTAGGAGGTCAGGGATGATGCCTGAACACTGATATCTGCGACAGCGTTCCTATATCTCTATTCTTTTTAAACTATTTTTTTTTATAAGTTCTTAGCTTAAAACAAGAGAAGCCAGCGTATATGAGAAAAGATGCACCTAACCTCCTTTAAATCCACTCCTACACACCCAGCCACCCCACCCCACTCTCAGGGCCAAACAAGCACTATCATCCTTCAATGTCATCTCATCGATTGATCTGCTGCTTAAGCCCCTGCCGTGAGTCGGCATTGGTCACATACAAAGCCACACAGGGCAATTCATCACCGAGAGCCGAACGCTTAGTTTGACAGTCGGGAGGAGAGCAGGAGGAGACGCTTATAAAGGGGCAGAGGGAGCAGAGATGAAGCAAGGACAAGAGGGGGAAGCAGAAAACCGGGAGAAATGAGGAGTGACAGAAACAGACCTGCTATGAAAACAGATAGGGAAGCTTAAATCCTAAATGATATAACGGCGCACGGAGGGAAAAGGGCAAATGACGAGAGAGGGGGATTCAGACCTTGTGAGGCTGGAATTCAGGGAGCATGACACAGGTGGCCCCCACCCAGAGCGGGCACAGCAGCTTGTTGACAATGCCGTGAACGTGGTGGAGTGGCAAGGTGTGCAGGATGACGTCATCTTTAGACCACGCCCACTCAGAAACCAGACACTGGACCTGAGACGGTGGAAAAGAAGGACAGACAGAAAATCTGCATGAAAGATCTGCAAAAAAAAAACAGCAAAATAAGAATAAAAATACTGTATTCAACTGAACAGCCACTGACTTTTGCAATACTGACTACCTGTAAGGATGAGATCTGATGGAAAACAGAGCACTGTGATTATAAATTCGTCGGACATGCTTTAATAGCAAGAGGATAAAAACAGAAGCAGAGAATGACAGATTAGATTACAAGTTTTTATGCAGTCCTCTCTTTAGTTTAAAAAAATCCAAGTTCTCGCCAGTAGAAATGTATTTTTTATGATAAAACAAACTTTGCTGACAATGAAGTTCTTGGGTCACCCTTTTATTATTAATCCTTCCAAAGAGCCTGACAGCATAGTTATTTTATCTTCTTGTCTTTCCAGCCCGTGCACCTGACAGCGTGCGCTCCAAAAACAAAGGTAACTGGACCGCTGTGGGTCGGTTTATTTCTTTTGCAAACTTTTACCTCATTCATTGTCTTTTGTAGCTTTAAACATCCCATTTCGTGCTTCCTAACCCTTCCGTACAGGTTTGTTTATCCTGGCGGTTTTGAATTATTGCACTGCTAAAAAGCATGTCAAAATCTCTACTACGATTTAATTCTGAATTATTTTCTGGAGATTTTTTTTTTAAATCAGTGGGTTTCTGATATTATCAACTCTAAAAGTGATCCCCTGTGGATAGGAACACATTCCCTGCAGGAGACTACTTTAAATCATATTTCCTCAAAGCTGTGTCCTCAAACGTTTTCCAATGTGGGTTTGAATTAACTCACCTTCACTATTTATGTTATACATACAAAACACTTGTTAAATCCTAAAACGTTGCAGCTATTTAACGCTTGAATAAGTCATTGATCAGAGGTATCAGATGGAAATGAAAAATCCAAAGAAAATGTTGAAAAAGCACGGAGAACTGCTTATAAAAAGCACTTAAAAAGGTTAAAAAGAAATGCTTTTGTGTAAAATAAATGCAACAAAATCAGGGATGACTCAATACTTTTGCACATTGCTGTTCATCGTCATTTTTTTTTTACTTTACTTTGTTTTGTTCTGGTGTAAGTTTAGCCATTCAATCCAATGTTGCTGTTTTATCTGCACTTTTACCAGTAGCCAGCTGGGAACTCTAAATTTCTCCTGCTTGTGTGGAGGAACATAAAGTCAAGATCCTGACCACCAGTAAGGCTCCTGTTGGAGAGGAAGCTCTCCTTTCTTCCTTCTCGCAGCGTGATGTGCAAACGGTACAAAAATAATATTTAGCGTAGTTGAAACCATTTAAAGAAATTATATTCATCTTTTTTCCTATTAAAAAAGCTATGTTTTGCTATTATTGAAGCTGCTCTGGACCAATTTATCCCAGCAGGAACTCAGAAGATTTATTTAACTATAAAAGAACTGAGAGCAAAATTAACACCAAACATTTTTTAAAGCAGTAATCATAAATTAAAACTGTTTTTTTATTGATTACTGTACACAGTAGATTGCAATATTATTTCAAATGGTAATAAGCATGGAAATCGGTTCAGAACTGCAGGGTGTAAAAGCTAATGTGTTCAAGGGGAGGTCAATAATCAGAATTTCTTCAGAACCACAACCCTTTGGAAGGGGAGAAGAGCGATGAATCTGATGATTAGTCGCTGTGCGCCTCTGATATCTTTGGCAGCATCAGCTGTGGTGCCTCTGCTCTGGTAAATCTAGCTGGTAAAACAGCGTCATCTTCATGTTGTCAACATGACAATCATTATGTTCAGCAAGAACTCAACAGAAAACAGTGCAACGGCATATTTAAAGAAACACACTTGCTGTTTTCTTGTAGTTCAAGCCATAACCTAAACCACTTACATCCAGGCCAAAGTGAACTATTACTCAGTTAAAGGGGTTCATTTTCCAGCAATTCCTGGAAACATTGACGACATTCTGCACTGTGCCTCATGATGAGGTAACATCATGCACCAGGACATCCTCACAATGCGTCTCGGTCACTCAAGTGCAGAGAGGCCTGTCGACACCAAAGCAAGGCACACTAAACTTAATATTTCTTAATTCAAATGAATTTACCAACAGCCTTTTCCAAGAACCCTGACAACCTGGCGGCCTTCGCTTCCAGGAAATCAATCAATCACTCATTCTTCTGGTACAGTCAGCAACAACCGAAGCTCTGCCTCCATTCAGAGTGATTTCATTATCCAGGCGGCTGGACAAATAGGGAAAAAAAAATACTCAGAAGATGTCTCTGTGGACTTCGGATGGCATAAACATGGAAATCTGATGATGGTTTCTGAATGTTTCTTTCATTTAAAATGTAGCATATATGGGTAGTTTTATTTTATGTAGATCACTTTATGATCAGTTCCACAAATTCAGCTAATAAACTAAGACGAGGTAAAGAGACATAAGTGTCTCAGTGTTACCAGGTTTAGAGAGGAAGCTGTTAGTGTAGCAAAAATATGAATTTACATGGTTAAGCCCATAATGTAAAGTTTAATGAATTTACACCGGATTCTGTTATGCTCTGAGGTGTATCGTGGGAAACCACTTGAAAAAATAAAAGTCCTTGAATCTATTTCAAATCACTGATTTAAAAGTTGCATGCATTTCCATTTTTTTAAATAAAGTTTCATTTCACAGGGAGTTCATATAAACTTTTTCCCAAAAGTCCAATTTTGAGATTTTTCTACCAGTTTCTTAACAGTCTGTACATTTAGGCTCAAAACTGCTACTTTGTTGGACTATTAACCTTATATAACACAGATCATGAAACAACAGAAGGAGAAAATTGGATAGTGACTCTCTATGAGTAAAGCTCTATTTCACTGTTTGTTTGGTTTTGTTTCTTTGCCCTGAAGAAATTTAAATAAAACTTTGTCTCAAACTCCATAGAAATTAAAACCTGCACCTGATTCGCCACCGTTCTAAATAAATAGAGATTATGTAAATCACAGTTTGTTATATGTTGTACTTTTTTGTCTGTAAAACTTCTGAAAAATAAGAGTTTGTCATCTAAAACGCCCAGTTTTAGAACCACAGCTCTGAGTTAATACCCTGTTTTCTGAGGTTCTGGATCAAAAAAGTATCAAAGTATCCGTGGATGTGTCAGCAACTTAAAAAAAACAATACTTTTCTTCATATAGGGATATGTTAGTTAGGAAAGTTTGCCCCTGTTAATAGCTCAAAACATTGTTTTTTTTTTATTTACTCATGTTACATTTGTCTGATATAAAACATTTTTGATGATATGAAACATTTAAGTAAAAAAAGCTAAAACCTGTTAGGGGATACATACTTTTTAGGACACTGTAGGATCTAGATCTTGTCAACTACCACTAAGAAAACAGATGTGCGACTAAAAAAAAGAAAAAAAAGAAAAGTTTTTTGTTTAAAATTTAAGTAAAGGTTCAGGAGTAATGATTTACCATGGCTTGGATGCTGCTGTGTGTATGTAGGACCCCTTTGGGACGCCCAGTGGTACCACTAGTGTAGATGATCATAGCCGGTCGATCAGCCCAGTCTCTGATGGCGTTCTCCTCCTCGCCTGAAGGAGTACCAACATCATCTACAGTGTGCAGGTCTGACGTAGGAGGGAGCGTCAAGCAGGGAAGCCCCAGCTTCTGCGCCAGTGGTTCAAGAGTCTCTCCATAAGGATGTGCTGCCACCAGTAGCGAAGTCTGGGAATCGGAAATGATGTACTCCAGTTCTGAAAGAGGGTGTTTTCGGTAGAGTGGCACCGCCGTCCCACCGCTCATCCAAGCTGCCCACTGTGCCACCACGTAGGAAGCGTCGTTGGCACAGAGGAAGGATATCCGTCTTCCATCAAGACCCCCGAGGCCAGAGTTCAAGGTTGCACTGATTCTGCTGGAAAGCGCTAAGTTGCTGCAGTACAGCTGCTTGTAGCTGTGCCTCCCACTGCTGTCCACAATTGCGAGCCTTTCTCCAAACCCAAGGGCTCTGGTAAACACAGGCCTCGGGTTTATCCTCAAGGACGGCGCGGTAGTCCACCTGTGAGCGCTTCTTTGAGCCGGCACCCTCAGCGACCATCGTCCTGGCTCTGATAGGTGGAGCTTTCTGGTGAGGCTCGCTTTCCGGTGAAGAAGGGTCGACCTCAGAGGACTTTTGGTGAAGAGAAACAATTCTGACAGCATGTTTAAAACCTAGCTGATCATCACCTTCTGGGGTTTGCGTGTCAAGTCGGCTCCATCCACAATCTCGACCATCTAACGCTCATATCAAACAATAGCCTGGAAGACGAGAAGAAAAACAAAAAAAACGGATAATTTATTTGTTTCATAAAGCTGAATTAAAGTCTAAAGACCTGTTATTTGGCAATGAACATGCAATACGGACGGTTACAATTAAATCACACATTTCTTTGTGTGCAAAGAAATAAGTCAGGCGAAAAACATGCAATCTTCAACATGCCCACCACTTCACAAGGAATCGTCTTTTGTTTTTTTATTTTTTTTACTCTGTTCACAGATGGACTCAGTCTGACTTTAACCACACAATTTACTGTGAGGGGCTAGTGTAAAATCCATGTGGAAAAAGCCTTAATTATTAGTATAGACACTTATTTCCATCGCAGTAACCAGAGACTAAGATCTTAACATAATTTAGCATACAAAAATAAAGCAATGGCTCAGAAATATACAATTTTAATAGAGAAATGCATCGTCCACAGAACATCTTTGCATTACATCAGAACAATTCATTTATTATTCAACTAAATGAAGCAAGTCTCCTCTTAAACTCTCAAACGTTCCCTAGCAACTTCATCATTGCGCTGTCGCTATTTAGCGTGCCTTTGGGGAAAGAGGAGAGGAGCAGAGCTGCTCCTTGTTCCTGTCATAACTCCTGCAGAGAGCAGCTGAAAGCAGCACGATCCGCTTTATTTAAACACGAACTTAAACAACTACGGAGGAGACATCCATCTCCGGAGAGGAGGGAATAATGCGTGGGCATCCCATAATGCTCTCTCAGCCCACCAACACTCACAGCTTCATAAAACAGTCGTTTGCTCTTCTGTATTTCGCTCTCAACTCACCCCAAAACAAAGTGAAGGACGGTGTAGCGCCAATATTCCGCCGGTAAGAAACAAGCGTACGCTGAACAGTTCCTATCCAGTGAGAGGAAGTCCTACGTTCGCATGTTAGAATAGAACAGAACAGAATAGAATAGAATAGAATAGAATAGAATAGAATAGAACAGAACAGAACAGAATAGAATAGAATAGAATAGAATAGAATAGAATAGAATAGAATAGAATAGAATAGAATGTATTTTACTGTCCCTCCGTGGGGAGATTCGTGTGTTCCAGAAACAAAGCGAAAGGCAGATTCACACGAAAAAATAAATAACTAATAGAAAAACAGACTCTACAGTAAAAGGACAAATTTACAACACCATTAGATACTTTACAGTTTCTTCAGATAGCATGCTCTGATTAAATAAATGCCCAACTGAGTAGGGTGATTTAAAAAAAAAAAAAACTTACAGAACGTGCATGTATGTTTGTGGGGTAAAACAACAAAAACAACTATTTACAAGAAATAATAAAAAAAAAGTGCAAAAACAGCAGGGATGTAAACACGTATTGAGTTTGTTAGAACCACCTATGGTTAGATAAAGTCTAACAGCTACTGGGAGGAAAGATGCAATAATGTTCCTTCGTACACCTCGGATTCAGCATCTGTCACTGAAGGAGCTCTCCAGTTCTGCAACAGCTTCACACATGGGGTGGGAGACATTGTCCAGCAGTGATGTCATTTTTGCAAGAGTCCTTTTGCCACCTGCACCGGCTCAAAGATATTATGCAGATGTTATAAGATATTATTCAGTGGGAAAGGACACACAGACATGGATGGATGGATGGAGCAAATGGACAGGTGGAAATTAAACCAAACTGTGCATCCTCTTCATTAAGACATATGAGGGAACCAACTAGGTGAACAAATTTCATGCGAATGTATGTTGCAATGACAATAAAGATGATTTTGTTTATCTAGTTTATTTTATCATGTAAAAATGTGTTTTAAAAACTATATATATATATATATATATATATATATATATATATATATATATATATCTTTATCTAGTTTATTTTATCTTTATCTAGTTTATTTTATCATGTAAAAATGTGTTTTAAAAACTATATATATATATATATATATATATATATATATATATAGTTTTTAAAACACATTTTTACATGATAAAATAAACTAGATAAACAAAGGCAACTCTGATTCTGCCATCAATTTGTGAAAAGTATCAGTTTATCTTTTTGAAAGCAAATTTAATTTAGAAGTTTGGTTTTCCAATTATTCCATTGTTCTTTGTGCAAGTCTATGTAACTTTTATTTTACAATCCCGCAGACCTTAAAACCTTATTAATTACAGATCTGCTCAAAACAATACAAAACTGGCGCATTCTGTTGTTTTGTGGACGCTGGCAAAAGCCCACACCCTGCAGTCTCACTGGTGCGCCTCAGAACCAAGGATGCGGATGCGGGGAGGCAGTGCAGCATATATGCAGCTACCACACACAGTGCTGCCTTTGGCCTCAGATCACATGCCAGTTCTTTCACTTAGCATGCCAACTAGCTTGGCTGGCTCCATCATCCCAGTGCAAGTGGGCATGTTCAGCCGCCAGCTGGCAGTCGCGGGCCTTCAGTAAGAGAATGGTACAGGCATGGCACGCGTTCAAAAAGTTTTCCTCTTCCCTCCCCAAACCCCCTACTCTGCAGACGAGGATGGCATGTTCCTAACGAAACTGGAGGCTTTGTTTGAGAGAATCCCCCTCCACTCACAGGAATAGTATCGTCAAAGACCACTCGACTCCCATTTTTAAGGGAAAAGCTGCAATTGCTACCCCTGGCTGCGCCGCCGTTGTTTCAGGAAATATTTTATTAGTGGGGAATTTTCATAGTCCCTGGACACTTTTCTGGATGCAGATGGCACTGCCAGGTTTTGTCAGGATTCTGCCTAAAAGTGACCAAACGTAACCTCGGAGGAATCGGAAGAAACGAGAAGACGGCTTGAGTTTTTCAATTCGTTTCCTGGATGTTGGCCATTTCTTCGACGTATACGACATGGGGACTGGAATCTGTGCCAAAAAGAGATTTATTTGCATCTCTAGGAATATGCAAGGTTGGAAAACAAGCATCGCATATAAAACCGTGATGGGAAAGAAAGGTATGGGGTCGCACAAGGACTAAATGAAATAAAAAACGATCGACATTGATGCTGCAATGACTTACTGCCAAGCGCATAATATTTCAGAAAGCACCACCTACAACAGCATCGCCGCTGATGGGCAGGACGACCGCAAGCTGGCGCCAACTCTCATCTTGGCATGGGATTAAATTGAGAAACCCAAGAAAAAAAAAAAAAAAAGCGGACCCCCACAGATCTACGGGAGAGGCTGAGAGGGTAACGCAAACCGTGGGGAGTACCCAAGCATGTGTCAGGTTGGCATCAGTGTGAGAATGTCTTGGCAAGCTCTCGGCTCTCTCCCCTCCCACCTCGGCTCGCACACAAACACACTGTTGCCCTGCTTGGAACACATGGTACATCAGCAGCGGCATCTGGCCACGCTGACTCCTGGCAGCTGCGCTTCGTCTTCGCCAGTTGGGCGTCTTGGCACTGCCACTTCATCAACTACCTGTGGCTCCTCCTGGGTAAAAAAGGCGAGCGATGAATTATTCCACGGCTGCAGCTGCAAACTTGACTTTCATCCAAGAGTTTCACTGTAAACATACGAGCACTTCAGCGAACACATGCCACCCACATACTGATGCACGGTTGACAACGCGGCTTGTGTTTTGCTCAATGTGATGTGACGCCTCGGTGTGACGGCTCGGGCGTTTTTCGATGTGAGAGATCTGGTCTTTGATGACTCTCTGGGTCGCAAAGAAACCATCTTTCAGGATCTGGAAGCCTTTTGTCTACAAAAAAACTGATTTTAAGCCACTAGCACAGTGCAAACAGGCAAATAAAAGGACAGGATATTATAAAGTAGAAAAAGGAACTTTATTTTGACCTTTCAGACTCATTTATTTAATTTTGTTTTACCATAGGGTCAAATCAAGACCACATTGGAAAGAAATTGTCTATCTATCGTTGTAGTAAGCAAATGTGAACCTTCAAGGTTTAAAGCAAACCTTTAAACCTTGAAATAACATCCTTGCTTTCGATTAGTGACTTTTTGTTAACAAGCGTCAGTTTTCTCAAGCTTTTCAAAAGGATGTCTTCACCTTAACATTTTTTCTTTTTTGAGAAAAGACTGCAGGAGGATGTCAACACCTCTCAGTCTCTCTCTCTCTCTCTCTCTCTGAACTATTTGTTCGCTCTCAGTTGATTTTTCTTGCACAGCCGCCATGAAATGGATGGGTTCAAAGGTCCAAATTCCAGCGCTGAACTCAAGAGTTCTGATTCAAGTTATTGATGAAATATTTTTTTCTCTCCTCATGAAAGAAGCAAAGGAAGAAAGGTTTAGACAAATTTAGAGAAAAGTTTTAAATCTCTAACGCGTCATTAGTTCTGAATTTTTCCTGCTTGGTTTTCAGTATCTGGAGAACTACATGATGCATTTTCATCTCACAAGTTCCCTCTGCATCTCCAGTCATATTTGAAGAGAACAGTGGGCTGTTATAGGTAATCCATCTACTTTCTAACGTTATCACTCACATACTCACCTTAATATTTTTGTGGGTGTTAGTCACATGATGGTTACCCAGGGGGATTACCCCCCCATCTGTGTCAGTCTGACCCATTTTAGCCCTCGGCCATGTCCAACTGTTCCATGTCCCAAACATATGTGGTGTGGCAGGGGGATAAGACAACCATCGCCATACGGGACCTGCAGACTCACACTGCTGATATGAGACTGGACTGTGTGACCTTTCCAAAGCAAACCCTTATATTGAGCATATTTTGAAGAGTTGTAAATGTTGTTATCCGTTTAAATAAAATGAATCGCCTTTCCTGATTTTTTTTTTGTTTGTTTCCGTTATGATTCTGAATCTTATGAATCCTTTCTAGCAACGTTTAAAGCTCATCTTTCCTCCGTGTCTCCCAGCCAACACTCGGCCCTGGCTCTTGACTTCGTGGTCAGACTTCCTTTGCTTTCTTGTGCAAATCATAACTCAAGCCAGGGAGGGCAGGATTGGCCTGTCTGAGGATAAATTAGGGTATTTTCAAAGTGGTCCATGTTGGCAGATGAGATGGTTTCATTGCACAGAGCCGGGACCCACTGGGGACGCAGGGGTGTGAGGCACATATGGGCAAACAGTCTGCTGATGAGCTGCTTACATGAGCCTCTCATCATGGCCTCAGAGAGTTGTCTCCACCAGAGGATTTGGAGGAACTGCGGATCTGTATTATCTGTGTTGGAAGCAGATCTTTAGATGTATACATTATTCCTTTAGATTAAAAAAAAAATGCAATGATCTATGGTGGGCAGGGTTTAACAATAAGGCTATAAAAGTGCCATCTACTTGTTATATATATATATTTTTATAAATTTTGTGTAGACAGAAGGGAAAAAAAAGTAAGATGAAGTTTTAATGCAATTTAACATAAATAAATCAACTCTAACTTCTTGACTTATTGACTGTGACAAGATACAGAATGCTCTAGCATTTTTTTGATGGCTTTCCACTAATGCCTTATTGATTCTCTTCTTTCTCCTTTAACTTCCATATGTAAGGATGGAAAGTATTCAGCTCAGTGGGCAGTCATGCCTTCCTGTATAAGTCATGTCAGGTGCTCTAACCTGCTTTCTCATCAAAATCCTGCCAATATTGAGATCTCATCAAAAAATGTACGATATTATTCCTCGTAGTAGCTCAACTACGTTAAAATTTTAAATGCAACAGTAACTGCTTTCTGTAGATTTGAACTAGGTACACAGTTATGCAAAATAATCTGTGCATTGGCAGCTTAGGGAAGATTTAAGAACAAAAGTGTGCAAACCCTTGGTTTCTCTAGGGTTCTAAGACGATCTTGCAGTTTCAGGATTTTACCAGTTGACAAGGATTTTCTGACTCAGATTAAGAAAATAATATATTTTCCACGGATCTTCTCTGTGCAATTTTTTAAAAGCATTATTTTGTCCCGCCAGCAATCTGTCTTGGTCCATCTCCTATAAATGTGCATTCAAGGCTAATACACATGCAATGACAAACACACACACACACACACACACACACACACACACACACACACACACACACACACACACACACACACACACACACACACACACACACACACACACACACACACACACACACACACACACACACACACTGCAAAGCTGCCAGGCTGCTTGGGTGGTGCGCTGTTCTCTGGGAGACAGTGCCATATGCTGTCTAGCATCCCAGGGAGGGCAGAGCCTGCTGCTCTTCTGCTGTCCTAACTCTCAGGGAAGCCCATTGCACTACAGCACCTCATTTCCTGCTAGTCTGTACGCTTAACCTACTGTATTTAGTCATGCTTCATATTTTATGACAATTTTATGTATTGAGGACGTTTTTGTAGCGTGACCAGTCAAACACAGACTGATGAAAGCTTACCAAAAACATCGTTTTGACCTATGGTGCCAGGAATCACTGCAGAAGAAAACTTGTGTTGTTTTATTTATAACGCATTCATAAGTTAGAATCTAACTTCACAAATTAAAATCAGAATCCCTATGTGCCAACTGAAACAGTAATTGCAAAATGTGATCCAATTTTTTGGTTATTAACCTACTGAACACGACTCTTTGAAATTGCGTTATAATTGGCTTGAAAAGGAATGTAGCATCTTGGAATAAATTGGTTTGAAATTCATTTTCCTCTGAATATCACTTTATTGAACTAAGGTTTTAGTAGACCGAACTGAACTGTGTGTCGTTCTACTACAAAACTTGTTTGCGTTTACTGAAACGCACCCTGGGTATACTTGAGCTGCGAACTGGGACCATATGAATACACTGGAAGTGAAAAAACAACAACCTGGTGTCAAAAGGTAGTATTATATCTTACTATTTGTCTGAGCAACTTCACAATTTTTTGTAAATTACACTCATCATATGTAATATAAGCAAAGCCTACAAGATATTTAATAAAAAATCTTCGATGGTTACTATGGGATTATTTTAAGTCAGGTTCAATTAAATAATTATCAG
The DNA here is from genome assembly GCF_011125445.2 of Fundulus heteroclitus. Classification (NCBI taxonomy): domain Eukaryota; kingdom Metazoa; phylum Chordata; class Actinopteri; order Cyprinodontiformes; family Fundulidae; genus Fundulus; species Fundulus heteroclitus. The sequence continues at coordinate 16,036,342 of NC_046364.1, read as the reverse complement.
TGATGGAAGCTGTCAGAATAATCTCTAGAGAATCAATGAAACGTTTTCAGTCGAACTAATGGTAAGTTAAACTGGAGCTGAGTCATGATCAGCACTGATAGGTCACTTTTGTGAGGTTATTTATGAAGGCCACTTTTAGGCTCCTTGTTGTTTGCTAAGGTGATAAACAGGCTGACCGATGAGGCTAAGCAGGAATCTCCATGTACTATGATGTTTGTAGATGACACTGTGATCTGTATTGAAGGCAGGGAACAGAGGGAGGAACATTTATATAGATAAGATAAGATAAGATAAGATAAGATAAGATAAGATAAGATACGATAAGATGGAGGTTTGCCCTGGAAAGGAGAGGAATGAGGGTTAGCTGTAGTAAGTGTGTGTGAATGAAAGGGACCCAAGTGGAGCCGTGAGGTTATGAGGAGGGAAATACACAAGGTGGAGGATTTTATATATTCAGGGTTAACAGTTCAGAGCAAAACAGGTGGAGAAGTTTGTTCAAGTAGGTTGGAACAAGTGGAAAAAACGTGTCGCGTGTGTTGTGTGGTGAAGGAGTGTCAGTGAGAATGAAAGAAAAACTGTACAAGACGGCGACCAGAGACGATGTATGGTTTCCAGACAGTGGCTCTGAGGAAGAGACAGGAAGGAGAGTTGAAGACAGCAGAGATGAAGGTGTGTGTTTTTTTTCTCTTTGAGATGACGAGGATGGATAGAATCAGGAATGAGAACATCAGAGGGATCTAACGATGGTCTGGACGTGTACGGAGGAGGGATAGTGAGAACAGCAGTAGAAAGATGTTGAGGCTGGAACCGCTAGGCAAGAGGCCTAGAGGAAGACCAAAAAGGAGATGTACGGATGGAGTGAAAGAGGACATGGAGGTAGTTGGTGTGAAAGAAGATGTTGCAGAAGACAGGGTTGCATGGAGACAGAGGACTTCCTGTGGCAAGCCCTGAGAGGGAAAAACAGAAAGAAGAAGATAAAATTGTCTTTTTTAGTTGACAGCTGCCGTATGACCTGAGCTCTGTTGTGGAGTATGAGAAATATGTATTGCAAAACCAAATTTGTCAAGCACTCACGGTTTGCAGAAGACTTAAAAATAATTGTTTTGGGAAAGGTCTGAGTCCAACTAGCTCCACTATGAGATTTTCTCCAAACTGTAATTGAGCTCGGCCTGATATCTACTACTGGAATGATGCTACTGAGTGCCTATTCATGAGTTTGCCACATAAGGATTTATTAAATAATCAAAAAAATTTCTTCCAAGATAAAATTTAGTAAAGCATTGTCGCTATAGACTGAAATATAATTAGACCCAGCTATAATAGAGGACCTTCCAGGGCCTCAGGGCATCTCCACACAAGAAGTATTGACAAATCGTTAAAATGTCTTTATTATGTGGGTTCTTTGAAAGAACATGACTTTTTCTCTCCTCTCTTTTAGACAAGGAGTAAAACAAACTGGCAAGACGAAGCATTAAAAATCAGAGTACTGGGAAAAAAGTTTGCTTGGATATCTGTGGATGGCAGAGCAGATGGTGTATTGGTTAAAAGGAGGACGGAGGAGCGAGCGGGTTTCGGAGTGCGTCTTTGCATTGACTTGAGGGGTGGAAGATGTGTGTTCAGAATGTATCTTATCTGTGTGTTCATTACTGCTTTGCATTTCAGGCAGAGAGCTTGGGTGCTCCACTAAATCGCAGGAAGGATTGTTAGACACGCGTGTTATTAATTTTTTCAGGGTCCCTGTGGCGTCTGTATGAATCTTAATGCTGCTGACTGGGCTGCAGCTCTATCGACTTTCTTTAAAATATGAAGAAGCTTTGCTGGAAGCGCCTGGGGTCATTAGCTGAAGAGTAGGCGCAAATCCCTCACCGAGGCTGCTCCGGCTTCGCCATGTTAAATGTGCTCTTAAAATATTCATAATCATACTCCTGCCTGCACTCACCAACACACACAGACACGCTTGCGCGCACACACACAGATTCACACAGACAATGCACCAGGGACATAAGAGGATCAATATTAAAATGTATTCCTGTTTTGGTGTGCGGTTAATTAGCTGCGGTCCCTTTAAACCATGAAGTTTGAGAACAGATTAACAGTATCATTTGTGCGCACGGCGATATTTACTTTTGGCATGTATGAGGTTCGTATTACAAGGAGTTGATATAAAAAGCTAAAATGTTTATTACAAATGGTACTGGTGCCTCTTTAATTCCTTACAGACAAATTGTAGATAATAGGACAACTGGTGGCTTGTGTTTTTTTTCATTAGACACGCCAACTTCTGCCGCTGCGTTCTGCAAATATTTGCATATTTTTTAATGTTTATTTATCACTGTCGATTTGCATTAAATTTGCATAAAATATATACAAACTGGGAGAAATTAAATGCTAAAATCTTGCATTTTACAAGCAGCTGAGTCCTTGAGTCATCTGTATTGTCATGCTTAATTAGAAGTAAAGCATCAATTGATCGTTTTGTTTTAAGAAATTCAATGTTTTTACAGTTAAAAATCACCATTTTATTCTGAGAATGGATAGCAGTTTCTTTTAGTACTAGTAAGTACTAGTAACAATAAAAGATCACAGGTTCACCTAACCTGTCAGAATATCTATTCATTGTCAATATTTTAGAGAATATGGATAATAATACAAGAAACTTATCAACTGGGTGAAGCCATTTATTATCAAACAATTGTGCTTGCTCTTATTTAGTGATAGTCACAACACAAACTACCCAAAATGACCTAGATCAAACATTATATACCGTACCTCTAAATTTACGAGTACAAATGTTTTTTTTTTTTTTTGCTTTCATCCTTTGTTTACTGCTTAGAACGGCTTTTTGACTCCACATTTCTGCTGAATTTCATCTGAAAAGCTTTCTTAGAGAGTATTGAGGCCATTCTGGCATTTCCCCCATGAATTGTGTAGAAACCTGTGACCAAAAACTGTCCAGATTTTGTCTTTTAACATCAGAAGAGAGTAATGCCCTTCATTTTACACACTGTAGCATCTACGCACTACTTTTTCCACATGGATAACCCCATTCCCGTAAACTGGCATCTATACTGAAAGAAAAGCTGCATGGTCACAAACTACCAGGTACACTCTCACCTTGATAGGAAAATGCACACACAGAGCTTCTAATGGCAACATTTTTGTGATTTTGCAGCTTTCCAGGTACCTTTTACATCTGTAAGACATGTTCCCAGAGTAATGAGAAGGCACAAAGGAGGTAGGACATGGTGTAATGCTGAAGAACCTACACCTTTTATTGAAATCTTGTCATTTTCTTGCACTGATCACTCACTCATCAACTCAGAAACTCAATTCTATGAATTTTCTCAGCATTCTTTAATAACACAGGGAATCAGTTGTGCAAATGGTGAAGTTACAAAGATTTCCAGTCAATGAAAAAAGCGTTTGTCTTTTTGGGGCATGGTTGAGATAAAAACAATTTCCTGCAGTAGCACAACTTTGGCACCTTTTATTTGACTCTCAAGGCATCTTTATTTTTTTGCATGAAATGTTTAGGTTGGAGCTTCAGTAGTCATGTGTTCATCAATGTGTGCATGTTGAAGGATTAGAAAAGGTTGATGGAAACTGCAAAATTTGAAATAAATTCTTACATTTCACAGAAAAGGTTTTACACTCGCTTGATGTGTTTTTTTGTCTTTCCTGAAAAATAGTTAATGCGCTAAACGGATGTAAACACATTTGCCAAGTAAGTTCTGACCTAGTGAACATTTACATGACTGGTCAGCTGTTTCCACTGTTGGCCTTCCACTGTTCACTTAAAATTAGTTTACCAACTGGATGGAAACATAGCTTGTAACTTGCAAAAGTATTCATAGTTCTTGAAGAGTTTCATGTTTTGTCATGGTATGACCACAGACTTCAGCGCATTCTTTTATTAAAATTTTCTGCAGGAGGCCAGCATAGTAGGGTAGAATAGTGAAGTGGATGAAGGAGGATACATCCATCCATTTTCTGTACACGCTTATCCGTGGGCCACGGGGGTGCCGGTGCCTATCTCTAGCAGCCATTGGGCAACAAAATGACATAGTTTCCAATATATATATATTTGTGTGTGTGTATCTGTTAAAAAAAAAAAAAAAAACGTGGCTTGCATTTGTGATCAGCTCACTGTTCTTGGGTGCCACTAAATAAAATCAAAAGCTTCCACCTGCTTTCAGAAGTCACCTTATGAATAAGTTGAGTGCACCTGTGTGTTTTTTAATTTTAGTATAACGCTGTTTTCCAAAGGACTCAAGTAACATTATTGAACAAATAATATCATAAAGATTCGGGAACACTCAAGACATGTCAGAGGTAAATTTATACAGAACTTAAATTAAAGTATATGTTCTAAAGTTGTTTTTTTTAAAATATATTTATGCTGATCTAACCTAAGAAATGAAAAGACGAATATAACACAACTGACATCTAACTGAGACCTAACTGTACCCCACAGCTGGTCTAATATTAATCAGAGAATTAGCTAGGAGGCCCAGGGTACCGCAGGGGCAGCACAGATCAACAGCCTAATGGCAGAATCTGTGAGCAGGACAGGTATTACTCATGCAGTCCAGACATCTTGCGTTTTTTGGAAAATAACCAAAAAGACACCCATCGTTGAAAAGAAAGTGACAAGAAGTACTCAATACAGTTTGCCACAAGTCATGTAGTGAACACAGCAAACATGTGAATAAAGGTACCCAGGTCAAAAAAGACTAACATATAACTCCTGGCCTCTGGACAGTGGAGCTTAACACTACACTTTGCCCTGAGCACACTATCCCTACCTGAAGCATGGTGATAGCGGCATCATGCTGAGTGGATACTTTTATTTTGTAGGAAATGGGAAATAGATCAGAGTAAAGGAAGCTGGATGGAGCTAAGTACAGGTCAGTCCTGGTAGAAAACCTTTTAGAGGCTGTCGTACATTTGAGATCGAGACTCAGGGTTTGACCAGGTCATGTGTTAAAAATGACTGTTGACATAAAACCAATTGAGAATCTCAGACTGGACTTGAAAATCTATGTTCACAATCTCTCCTCATCCCATCTGACTGAGCTTGAGCTAATTTGCAAAAAAAAAACTGAAAAAAAGTTCCTCCCTCTATAGATATGTACACCTAGTACAGACATATGTCAAGAGGTATTACTTTTAACTATTTTTTTGAAATTATAATGTGACAAAATGTGGAAAATTCCAGAATACTTCATAAGGTAGAGCTTTAAAATCATCTTCCACCTATTGTATTGATTGTAAAAGTAATTTTCCTTTAAGCTGCACTATTGGTCTTACTCACAGTTTGAATAAATTTATTCATTACCTGTTTAGATTTAAAAAGAGAATTGAATTCGCCTCCAAACCGATCCTCTTTAAGAATGTTAAAAGTACTGATCATAGACGGGACCTGTCTGACTGCTCAGGGTTTGGTATATATATAAAAAAAACTTTAATGGAAATATGAGTCTATAGGTTGTGACAAGAAGAAGACTGAAATACTTTTCTTTTGACTTTCCACTATATAATAACAGACTTCAGTTGCATCATAAGCACTGTAATTTCACTGCAGCTTTACTGCAAAATTAAATAGCAAATATTATTCAGTTTAATTCTACTGAGAAACTGGAAGCTCTCTAAGTTAGTGAGGACCATTCTCTACTTGTACCTTTTCTCTATGTCCTCTCATCCACTGGTGGGTCTCTTATGAAGGCTACAAATATATAAAATAAAGCCGTCCGTCCGTCCGTCCGTCCGTCTTCTTCTGCTTATCCGGGATCGGGTCGCGGGGGTAGCAGTAAAATAAAGCACTGATGAAAATAAAAATATTTGTCTTTTTAGGTAATTTTGCATATATTTTAACTACCTACCTTCTGTACAGTACAATTACTAAAGTAAGTTGTTTTCTGTCTTCATATTTATCATATGAATGACATATTAATGGCACTTCCTCTCCGTCATTGCAGTAGCTCTAAAATAACTAAATGCCTCCTTTGGTGGAAATTTCCCCATTCCTCTCTTTATGTTTCTTCATGTTTGTTCTGGGCAAAACCTTTATTTACCACATCAAAAATGCTGTGCTCTCTGCAATTATTAGCACACTCAGTAAGGAGGAGTACAAAGCCTTAAAACAAGTTTCTCTTTTATTGAAGTTGCATACTGTAGGAGTTTTGGCATAAACGGCCCCTTGGCCATGACCTGCCTCCCTACATGCAACCGATCACAAGCCCACTTCCCCGGTAAAAAACATTCTGCAAACTAAGCATTCACTAAGTAACTTATTACACTGACAAAGAAATAAAGATACTGAAATCATATTAAGTTGTATAGACAAGCCGAGAGCCGTCACACTTATCGCAATCTAAAGTGTTATAATGCTAAGAACGCATAAAAACCTCAAAATGATACACAAATGCACTCCAGACTTCGTAAAAAACAAAACAAAAAAACAAACAATAAAATAGGTAATTTTGCAAAAAAATAAAATCATTGACTACAAATCAGATGTCTTCTTACAGCACTGGATGCACTGGATGCCCATTTCCATTGACTGAACATGTAAGTTAGCTAAAGTGGTCATTAAGGTGCAACTGAGGATTTTTCACCTTTTTCTCCCTTTTGGCTTTCCATAGAATATGAAAGCCTGACCACCATTAGTACCATTATCTCATACTTTAAGAAATTGTTGCTGTTATTTAATGGTGAGAATTTTCTTTTACCCCCCTTTCTTTCGGAGGCAAGGTGAGCCTGGTTCCTCTTTCCGGTTCCAGTCCGAAGTGATTTCAACATTTACATTTTTGCACTAAAGGTAAATATGGATAATGTTTAGGTGGGTAGATGTTTTTTGTTCAGTTTGTTAGATATTAAAAATCACCATTAAACTGTCTTGCAAAATTGCTTCAGTTCCATTTATTTTATTTTGAAAAAAAAACAAAAACTGTTAGGATGCCAAAAATGGTGCTACCCTTGATTTTGTTTATCCTCTAAGAACACCAGAGAACAGTAGCTACACTTTCTACTCAACAAGATGCATAAGAAAGGGCCGTAATCATTTGTACAGCAGACAGATCTTATCTGAAATATGCATTAGCTGAACATGATCCATGTGGCAGGCTATTTTTACCCCCAATGTACTTTGAACGGGGGTTAAGTTACAGCTGCTCAAAGAACTCCGACATGTCTGGGACAGGTGCTGTGATGGAGACCGGGCCAAAACAATCATGTTTGCTTCAGAAAGGGGACAGCTTGCCTAATTGATGCCTGTTTGTGTGGCACGTGGCTGGACAACAGATCAGGTTTGGCAGATGTAGGAGGGGTTGGGGGGGGGGGGGGGTGAGTGATTATGCACAAGTCAAAGTCATTGAGATCAATCCTACAAGAACAGCAAAAAAATGGCAAGTAGATGAGAACATTTCTGTGTGGAGCTTACTGAATATTTACAGAAAAAGGAGACAAAAACAATTGGCTGGGGAGAGATGTTTTATTAATTTACTGTACTTTTTTTTTTTTTTACAAACTATGTTACAAAAGGAGATACACAGCTTCTTATTAGGACACGTTTGAAACGTGTCCTAATATGAGTAGATTTGACTTCACTCTCCCCACCTGAGTTCTTGGAGATTTATACTTCGCTTGGACAAATACCTAATTCTTCTCAAGCAGAATTTCCGCTAATCAAATATTAAAGGTATCCATGTTGTTATTTCAGATATAAATGGATGGAAGATGGTCAGACCAAAACAAAAATAAAAATTATAATAATCTGTTACCTAACTTGCTGCTCAAATCATTTGCTCTTGTTTCCTGCCTTCTGAACACCCTGTATGCTGAACCTTAGTCATATTTTCAGCTCTAATGGTTGTGGCATGGCCATCCAGATTTTGGAAGTAATGGACTGTTTTTCTATACATCTGATCTCCAAGCAAGCCAGGCTGCCTTGGGATTTTGGCAAATTCAGTGGCAGGAGCTTTGAAATTCAGGAACCTTCTACACAAAGCCTCCTTAGTCTACTGTCACATAATTATGCAGTTGCTACGCAAATGTCAACGTGATGATCCAGCATAAACATTACTTGGCGAATGCTTGAGGTAAAGCTAAAGGAGGGAAGTTGGAAGGTAGCAACATTTCTGAGCACTTGGGGGGCACTAATAGAATGCTATAGAGCATTGAACCTTCAACCCAAGATGGTCAGGCAATAAAAGTGGTTGTGAATGGGTGAATGACTGATTGTAGTGTAAAGCGCTTTGGGGTTGCTGGACTAGTTAAAACGCTATACAAGTACAAGCCAATTCCCATTTCCCATAATAAATGGGACAGCAGTACATAAATTCAGAAACATCTCTTTATTTGGCCATGACTGCGTGTACAATCAAGAAATGTGACTTTGGTACCAGTGCTCACAGCATCCAGGCATTTAGTATACAATATATAAAAATTATGTTTTCTTTTTTATGTAGGGAAAGGAAAAAGTGAGGTTTTGAAGGTGCAACATTGCTTGTTTCATAGCAGTGTGGCCGCCTAACCAGGCTGTCAGGTGTCCCTTGCGTTCATTAGATTGGTAATCTGGGGGAAGAAACTGTCCCTGTGGCAGCTGGTGGCAGCAAATAGTGCTCTGTAGAGGCAACGTGAAAGTAAAACAGTTTGTGTGCAGGACGTATTGGGTCTGCACAGTTATTGGCAGCCTTCCTGACCCTAGTCCTGGATGTAGGAATGGTCACCCCCGAGGATCTTCTCTGCAGACCTAACGGTTGCAGTCTGGATCTGTTCTGTTTTTGGGACGAGCCACACCACACAGTGACGGACAAACATGGGACAGACTGGATAACGTGTGGAAGATGACCCGCAGACCCTGTGAGAAGTTCTACTTCTTGAGTTGCTGCTGGGAGTACGGTCTCTGTTTTGCCTTCTTCCGAACATGTGTGAGGGATATCTCAGGTCCTGGAAAGGTTGGGTACAGGGAACTGAAAGGGATCCACAGCAGATACAGTGTTGTTGGGGATTCTGAGGGGAGGCAGTACGGGGGAAGTTCTCTGGATTTTCTGCAGAGTCTTGAGTGGGTTAAGCTCCAGGTGGTTCTGGCTGTAACCAGTGGACCAGCTGATCCACTTCCTGTCTACATGCAGACTTGTCACCGTCCTGGATCGGACCAATGACAGGAGTTTTCATGAGTTTCACATACGGATCCAACGAGATGAAGTCATTTGTGTACAGGTTGAGGAGAAGAGGGGAGAGAACACAGGCCTGGGAAGTACCGGTGCTGATGGTTCTTGAGCAGGAAAAGATGCTTCTCAGCATCAGTGCTGTGAGCTGGGTGAACTTCGGGTGGAGGATCTCTGCATTGAGGGTTTTGAAGGCTGAGATGAAGTCTACAAGCAGGATCCTGTCTTACAGGGTGTAGAAGTCATGCAGGATGAAGTGTGGTCCCAGGTTGGCTTCTGCCCACCTATTTGCCTGATAAGCAAACTGCATTGGGTCTGTCAGGGGACCTGTGATGTTCCCCAGAATTTTTAACACCAGTCACTCAAAGGATTTCATGACCACAGACGCCAGAGCTACAGACATGTAGTCAATTAACCCCTTGATGGTGCGTTACCATGGACCAGGAAGATGATGGTGCATTTGAAGCAGGAGAGGACCTCACACAGCTCCAGGGAAGATCTGAGTGAAGATGTGGGCCAGGCTTTCAGGCAGAATGGGTAAATACCATCAGGTCTTGGTGCTTTTCTGGTCTTCTGATGCTGAATGACACCATGTACCTTTCCCTCTTTAGTGCAGGTACACAAGAAATGTACTCCAGTTTGAGTAAAATTTACTCAAACAAAAGGAAATCTACTCAGAAACAGATAACATTTCCCTCAATTTGAGAAAAAATTTACTCAGATGAATTTCCAGTGTAGGGGGTCAGAGGGGAGACGGGAGGGGGTTGTAGGGTTGTTGGTGGGGGGTGCAGGTAGTCCCTTGGTGTAGGAGTCAAGTTTGAATGGCTTGTTTTCAAACCTACAGAAGAAGCTGTTGATTCATCAGTCCGTTGGTGGAACATGACAGCATAATGCACACGCAACATCTAACAGGGTTGAATCATAAGGAAATAATAAACCAACCTAAACTTAATTCACACCTTTGCTTTAAATCTAACGCCTAAGTGAGTTCCAAACACAGATTCTTACTTTGTAGATAAATTACAAATAATATGTCCAAGTACACACACACACACACACACACACGAACACACACACACACACACACACACACACACACACACACACACACACACACACACACTTTGCGGGGGTGGGAACAAACGTCTGGGGGTGAAGAAGAGAGCACACTTACTACACCCCAGAGAGTACACTTACAACACTTATTGCTTCCTATTGTTCCCACTTATAATAGCAAACCCTGAGTCTGAGCCCATTTTTTTCCACCTTTATTCAGATCCTCATAAGTTAAAAAGATATATGTGTATGTAATTACCTGATGATGCAAAACTCGCACTGGGAACGTTGCAGTTCTACAGTGGAGAGGCATTATTGTGGAAACCAAAATGTTTGTGCAAAAAGTCTCTCTTTTCACAGCAGCTCTTCGCTCCAGAGGGGGATTTGCTGCCTTGATGATGAAATGAAATAAAATATAACTGTTACTGATTCTTTAATTGTGACAGTTATTATGGGAAAAATGGGACACTTGCCTCTTTAAGTGAAGTCCTGACCAATGCTGTAGTTAACAGTTGATTCAGGAGCGTTTATTGTACCCGAAGATTAAAGCAACGGAAATGAGAGGACTTAAGGGGTTTTCTTATGGGAGGAACATTTAACTTTCTCTAAGGAAAGGCTTAATCAAAGTCGTACTCACGATACCACCCTTTCAGGTTACATATTGATCTACATGCAGCTTAGTGTTGGTCTTTATGGCTACATTGCGGTTAGACAAGCCAGTAGGAAAACTACTTACTGCAGCCCACCCTTATAACTGATTCAATCCATTAAGTGAGTATTGAAATTGTGGTCACTCTCCACATTGCCCGGTCATTATATATGGCTACAAATTGAATTATTCAGAATACAATTCAGTTACAAGGGGCATGTAAAAAAAAAAAAAAAACAGATGAAGATTGATGTTTTCCTCAGCCCACAATGCATTGCATCCATACATTAGATTCAAACAAGGAATCATGACATGAGCCCCATATAACTATTGTTGTGGGCTTTGGAAAATAATAAAATAACGTTGTGTGTGTGTGTTTTAAAGGGATTTGAGAGTGAGTGTGCTTATGGGGAAGTGGTTGCTGTGTGACCTGGCCCCCCATCACATTTTTTAAAGGACTGTGAAATCAGAAATGTAACGCTTTGCTGTTGTGAACGTGTCCTGCCTGATACATCTTCTTGTCTTGTAATTGTTTGTTTATTGGACCTTGCTTAAAAAGCAATAATCTGATGGTCTCTGAGAGCGCTGGGTGGCAGCTCCCATGCTGCATAGAGGTCACCAGATGTCAATTAGCAAGAAGCGGAAAGATAACAGAAGCACAAAGCAAGAAAAGAGTACAGAGTCAGTGGAAAACACGTGAAATATTTATGCATTCGTGCACTTTTAATACATAAATTTTCTGCTTTATTAGTCTGCTGTTTGGGGGCAGTCTGTGCTGACCTGAAAAGCCATGAATGGATGACGGGGTAGTGGCAGCACAGGCCGCACCATCACTGACTGACCACAGGGGTCATGACCATTGTGCCCTTTTAACCTCTTACTTCTGTGCGCCATTGTCCACTTTCGTTCCGGTCCATTTGCTGTTCCATGCTCCTCCTTTGTTCGGACTAATTCAGAACACGGGGGGGGGGATAGTGGGAGAAATATGGCCGGGTCCAAACGTTTCAGTTAATGAGATGACAAGCGGAGGAGACATTAAAGACCTGAGCAAAAAAGATGAAGCAATTTAATGATTCGAGGAGAGATTGAGGGAGAGGCCGACTGAGGTTGGAAAGAGCCGGGGTTTGAAGGTTACAACAGATTTAGGCAGAGGTTACTGCAACTCTGACTAAAACTTCAATGTGATGAGAAGTTAAGTTAGAGATGGTTCAAGTAGTTCTTATCTAGTGAGAACCAAAATTATAGATAGATAGATAGATAGATAGATAGATAGATAGATAGATAGATAGATAGATAGATAGATAGATAGATAGATAGATAGATAGATAGATAGATAGATAGATAGATAGATAGATAGATAGATAGATAGATAGATAGATAGATAGATAGATAGATAGATAGATAGATAGACAGCTGTGGGTCTGAGAGCAGGTGGGATATGTTAAAGGAGACTAATTTAGCCATACACTTGTGGTGCTAACAACACTTCATTCATGAACACACAGAACGGCACACACCCCCTGACATGGTACCAATCATCTGTTCTCATTGCCAAGACTACTTCAGCCCTTCTCTGCATGTGTGTGTGTGTGTGTGTGTGTGTGTGTGTGTGTGTGTGTGTGTGTGTGTGAACAGGCTCACCCAGGCATACATGCCATATGGACTCAAACGCCTGTCACTTGAAGGATGAAAAAAAAAATGCCAGTGTCTGATGAATAATTCAACTTAAGCAGCAAGTTCACCTGAACTTTAGCAGATCGCTCACAGCTTCTGACATCCTTTAGATGTCACTCTGCCTTTTGACGTTGCATTTTTTTTCTTTCTCGCCCTTCTGATTATTTAGGAATGCGATGCATTATTTTACCGGAGACATTTTACAATCGAAAATATGTGTGCTTTCCGCTCTGATTAAAAGTGTTTCTGTTTTGTTCCAAATATAGAGAACCACATTGTGAAAGTTAAAAAGTTTAACTCCAAATATATATATATATATATATATATATATATATATATATATATATATATATATATATATATATATATATATATATATATATATATATATATATATATATATATATATATATATATATATATATATATATATATTTTTTTTAAAAATAAACAAAAACATAATTATGAATAAAAAAACTAATTTTTTCCAATATTAACAGCTTTAGCATCTATTTCCTAATTATTCTGATGAAACTCCACTAAGATTATTGACTTATTGGGATTATTAATATTGACTGTACAGTACATTTAGCTGAATTACCTAACAAAGATAGACTTTTGATCATATAATAAAAAATGCAGTAATTCCTTTTTCAGGGGCAAGTTGGCGTCAGAAATTAAAACCCCTCCTTTTTCTACATATCAAACACATAAAACCCAGTTTTATTTGAATTTGTTGTTATTTAAGGAAACAGTTATGTACTTCCACACACAAATCTATCATTTGCTTTCAACGCGTCATTTTAATAGTTTAACTTGGTTGAAATTGTTTCTAAAATAAAATAAAAACCTTTGTGTCAGCATAACTAAAAAGAACCAAACTAAAAACCAAAAGAACCAAAATGGATTTGCAGTAGATGTTGTTTTCTTGGTATGAACAGTTATTGCTTTGTGCCTTCAATCACTGAACCTTCATTCATAGCATAGAACTATAAAATTAACTCAAATTTTTTTCAACAGACAAATATTCAGTCTTTCTCTTCATGATAAACCGATGAATTTAACCATTATTGTTTTGGTATTTTGTAAATGTTTTGAGCTTCTCCTTTGGTTTGTTAATGATAACGAATAAATACATATTAACAGAATCAAAACCACTATTTTTTTCATTCCTGTGGTTGCAACATATTTTGCTGATCAGTCAAAACTTTTATAAAACCACCAAGTTCAAGCTTCCACTTAGCAGCTGGGATGAAGGTAAAAACCAACAGGGAAGTAAAGTGAATTTGAGTGAGGAAAAAAGAAAAAAAAAGAAAAAAATTAAAACTAAACCACCACACGTAGAATCAATTCACTCCTGATGTCGATCCAGTATGGTACAATACATGCTAATGAGTTGTTTGAAGCCTGAGCCACGCCGCAGAGCTCACACTGAGCCGAAATGTGTGAGATGAGTGTGAAATCTGATAGAGGAAACAGACAGACAGTAGGAGACTGCGCCCCGGGGCCCTGAGATCTCACCAAAGCAGATATGCAGAGCGGTGAGGGAAATGTGTTGCTACAAACTACTCTGTGTGTGTGTGTGTGTGTGTGTGTGTGTGTGTGTGTGTGTACGAATGGTTAGCTGAGAAAGGCAGATGTCAGACCTCTCAGGCCCACCCCCGCTTCAGGACCACCTGTTGGACCGGGGCCATCTGGAGGGCGGACCGTCTCTCTGCAAGGGTCTGACCCAGCTTGCTGACCAATGATACATGATCACACCACATGACAGGAAACGTGCTGTATGTCGCGTACTCATCCTTCATTCTTTGTCTTAACATCTTTCTTCTCAGTCTGAGTCATTCATCTGTTGCGTTGCCTTAAAGTCCGTCCATCTTACTCTGCAACTCAAATCTCAATTATTTGAGTTAAAAAAATATAAACCAAACAGTTGAAGTTTCTTATTAACCTGCAATCACTTTCAAGACTTTCTCAGGCTAATTACTTGCCCAAATTTCCTCTAGACTGAAACAAATAGACCACATATAAGTTGAAGACTAAAGCCATTATGCAAAAACCGCAAGATCTCTAGCTGTGGTCAGCTGAATATGCCCCATAATTACTGAAAATGGACAGAAAGGATCCTGCAGAACTGTACAAAAGGCAAATTATTATTATTTTTTAATGGAAACACACTTTCTCAATGTGAAAGGTATTTCATTATTAATATAAGTTGTGTTTCATTTTCAGGATACATACAATGGAACTCGAATACAAAAATAAATCTCCAACTGCACGTGGAATTACATGCAGTATCTAAAATCTTCCACCTTATCGTCAATGTTTATTTGCAGCTTTCACTCCCTTTTACATTCAATGTTTTGTAAATCTATCTTCAAAAATAAATTGGTACAGCCTTTAACTTACCAACTCAGCTCCCGTTGCCACGTTCATGGGGGACTCTGTTGAGTTAAAAGCCCTTCTTAGCCAAGAGTGCTTTTAATATGGAATCCCCGCCGTGTAAGTTTGAATACTATTCACACGACTGTCAAAAATGAAATCTGATGTTAGAAAAAATGAATGCCTTGTGAACAATAGAGCGGGTTGAATGAATGTGGAAAATTGCCCTGGCTTAGTGTGTCTCTTTGAGCTTATGCTTTTCAGTTTCAAAGAAAAGTGGTAAAACCATTAAGTAGATGTAAAGAGGACCTTATTATGTGAAAAATGTGTAATTACTTGGCATACATATTTTGACTTTTTACAGACGAAATGAATATAGAGATGATATCAGTGTTTCTGTGGTCCAGCATATTTAAAAGCATCAAAAAAAGCTCAAATGTAACCAGACGCTGTGATGTTACGATCCTGATGAAGGTGATAAAGGTTTGACGTCGAAGCCAATTCTGTTCTTGAGGAAATCCCTGGTGATGCTGCATGTTGTGAAAATGTGAAATGGGCAAATGATTCAAAATTCCTTGACTGATGACAATTAAACATCTTATTGCCAAATAACTGACGGGTAAAACTTTTAATCATTACCTCAGAAGTCAGACGCTTCACTTTATTAGAGGTTGATCAATGTTTGCATTTGCATGTTTGCATTGTGTTTAAATTGCCCAGTTAAACCAGAAAAAAACATTTATTCAGAAAAATTGTTTCATCATTCAAAGCTGTGATTACACTAAATTAGTTTTAACTAAAAAAATCTTTTTTGACCACAGCTCTTTTTTTAATCACCTGCTTGCATGATTCAACAAATATGACTCACCAAATAAAGCTTTGCAATTGCAGCAAAGATCGTAAATATTTTTAGGTTTTATTTAACAACCATCACCCCAGATTCAATTTGAAATACACAAATGGCTTTTTCTGCTCTTGCAGAAGAGTCGGCTGAAAACCTTATTTTTGATCAACTGTATCATAAGTGCTGGAGGAATCTACAATGTCTTTACTTATGCGACCCATCCTGAGAGTAATTCTGCTGGAGCTTTCTTTTTGTTTAAAGGGGACGCAACGTGCAAAACCCACGTTTTATCTGTTAAATACATGTTATTTTGTACTTGAAGTCTCTAGGAGAGCAGAAAACGTGAATGTAATCTGTCCAGCTGCTGCGTAGATAAATATTCTGTTCAGTTGTCTTTGTTTTCTATGTTTTTGTTTTTTAACAATTATGTCAAAGTATGTGAAATGTAAAAACAAAGGCAGTAAAATGCATGATTTCAATTCTTCCTTTCTACATTGAAAACATTCACTTGTGGTTTGTATAAAGTGGAACTGCAATGCTCTGGTCTGAATTTCCTGTTAATTTACCTCCATGGTCTCCCTTTTTACCCCTGTGCTGAAGTGCATCTGAGAGCAACTCGTTTTGGTGCGGTCTCTTTAAAACTAAAGGTGGCACTTCACACCATGCCCCATTCCACTCCACTCTGATTGGCCATTTTTGGAGTATGCTGGGAGACGGTGTAACGAACAACCGACGACTTATCCGCTTGCAGCTTTGGCATCCTTGAGCTTGGATTACAAAATTGCTCTGAGAAATACAAATGGCAGATTTGTGAGGTTGGTAAGGTGGAGGTTAATGACATTGGCTTCGTCAAAATGTTCTGATTATATCTCCTAGCTCCTTTTTCTTTACCTTTAATGACGTCAACAGTAAGAACTCTATTGTGGGTAGGAAAGGTGCTTACGACTGCTGTGCCAATTTTGGACACCGTCATTAGATGACAGAAACTCAGATGGATGATTCTAGTCAAATCTGGGCCTACAACTTTCTGAAAAACAACTACATAAAAACCCCAAGTTAGACTAATGTAGAGAATGACTGCAGCTCTCCATTACACAAACCAAAACATGTGAAGACGTGTACATTTGCATCTGTGACACACTGTACACGTGACGCAATAAAGTCACTGTAAATAGTACTAGCGTTACCGACTTACCTAGCATCATGCACTCCACCCATAATGCTCTCTTCTCTCCAGATATTTTCGTTAATTTCTGCAAGGTGGGCTATGCTTATACATCATGTCACGCAAAGGATTGTGGGATTCCTTATGGCTCCTTAGCACCAGAGACGGACATCAAATGCTACTTAGCATTGTTGCCATGCTAATGGCAACAATGAAGCATACAGGGTCCTTTTCCTGCATCCTTCCTTACTGACTGCACTATTCGGACAGCACTTGTCATGGCGACTGCTGACGCACTTCTGCCTTGGCTTAAGAATCCACACCAATTAGACCTTTTGTGACTCAGTCCTTGTTTAGCAGCTCCCCAGCAAATGCTGTGATGTAATTGTTAAAAAAATGTTTTAACAGAAAGCATTTAAAACTGATTGGCTTTAAAAGTATGACCCAGAAAGACTTTAAAGATATCTATGCAGCCCCTGTAGAAACTACATTCAACTTTTCTGTACTCCTAGAGACTCCAAGTACACATTTAAGGTCTGAAATTGTGGATTTTGCACAATATGTTCCCTTTAAATGGGGGCTCGCCTCTTTACTGTTGCCCACTGCCTTGGCCGGCTGATTTCTTGCATATATAATCTTTTGCTGACTGGCACTAACCTATTCCTGAGTCTGAGGATTCACAATAACATTAATAATTGGGCTGAACAGCTCTGTGCTCTTGGACTGAATGTGAAAATAAATCCTGTGAGTGTGATGAATTAAACTTAACTAAACTAAATTAAATAAATATTGTTACTGAGATTAATTGAATTTAGCTGAATTAAGTTGCATGAAATGTATCTAAAGTGAAATAAACAAAATAAACATTGTGATATAACTGAAGTAAGTGAAATTAAAGAAATAATTGAACTAAACCGGACAAGATAAAATGTAATTGAATCCCATTTAGTTGAACTGAACTGTATGTAAGAAAATTAAATTATGTTTACACAGATCTGTTAAGAAGTCTGTTGATTTAATCTTAAACTGGGTTTGACAAATGTAAGGAGCCTTAATCAGAGCAGGTGTTGTTTCAGAGAAGTTTGCTCATCAGTATTGGTCACATCTATAATCTTCAGAAGAGTATTTAGGTAAAAGGTTATGAACCCCCCCCCCCCCCATAATATTTAAATGATCAACACCTTTTAAATACTACTATTTTTTGCTTGACATAGATGGTATCAAGATTTTTCTTTTAATTTGTCTTATGCTAAAGCTTCTGTTGTAGTATCCCAGATCTCTGGGTGGGGTTGAATCCTTTATTAAGCCCCCCCAATACAAAAAAAGCCCTGTTGTGTTAAACTTGTTTCCTTCATGGACCAAGAATCCAAACATGAAACAAAAGGATCAAATCCAAAATGATCTCGACAAAGCCCATCATGAAACCACAAAAAAACAAAGAGAGAAAGCAACACAACAAACCCCAACCGGCATGTCAGGCTTAGTTTGCCCTAACTTTGATGTGTTCACTGACTACTTATGAAGCTGTCCATGTGTCACTTAAATGTTAGTGTGTTAGCATATGTCTCGGTGTGTGCCGCGCCTGCAACTGTGCCACATATACATTTGTGTGTGTGTGTGTGTGTGTGTGTGTGTGTGTGTGTGGTTATGTGTACGTTATCGCTTGTCTATTTTGGGGTCATATTTGATAAGCCCTTGAGTGATGTGGCAAGATGAAGTGACAGTTTGTCAGAAAGCGGGTCATGGGGCAGTCAGTGCGGAGGCGGCCCTCTGCGCCCGTGCGCTGGGTATAATTAAGCTCTCATTACCATATCAGTCAATTACCAACAACCACTCTGGCTGCTTTCTCTCAGGAATCTGCCCTTCTGGACACCAGCTTCGAAGAAGGACAGATTTTTTTTTTCTTCTTCCTGGCTGCAGAAGTAATTATTTTTCCTGTCTTTCTCCCTCCTTCGCCTCATTATGATTGCTGCTGGTAAAAACAATGGCTTAGGCTTTTTTTTTTTTTTTTTTTTTTTCTTGGTGTGTTGTGCTGTGCTGTGTTGTGTTGCTGCGGGCACCATCTGTGGTAGTGATGGGGGGAGGCATAACAATACCCATCCATATGGTCAGGGCATCAGCAGCAGGCTATCTCTGCTCATCAAGTCCTGTCATTGTCATCAGCCACTGTGCGCATACACCAGTCCATGTTCATCTGTCACACGCGTACACGCACACTCAGGGATGTGGGACTAATATAGCACAGACATGGCTGTATACTCATTTATGGGGGAAAGATGGGGTTGGATGAGCAGCTGTCTTGTCAAACATTGAAATGCTCCAAACACTGAGCAAGTCCTTTCTTTCAAGGCTCCAGTTCCTCAAAAATGTTGAGCAAACCTCCGACAAAGACTTTCGACTTATCCGTATTATGGCTACGGTTTTGATAATCATTTTTTATGCACGTTAATGAAATACTTTGCCACCTAACATCAATTTTGTAAATCTGTAATCCGTGCTTGGTGTTGGGAGCTCGGGGCTTTTTTAGACGTACCCATCTGCTGTCTCGCACCTTCTAATCTGCAACACAGTGAACATACACACAGATACACACACACAAAGACAGGACTGCTGGTGTCACCACCCTGTCCTATACAATACTTACTCCAGCAATATGTTTTTGTTGTTGTTGTTGTTTTTTTTTACCTTAGATTCTTTATTGGAAAATTCACCTCAAATGATGCGGTCTGTATTTACGTTTATCGATTTCCACAGACCAGTGTCCTTAAATATACATACATGCACGTGATTCTTCCAGGAGATATGCAGGTTGCTGGCCTGGCTCAGCAGGACACAAAGAAAATGAGAGATGCACTGAAGAAGACTGCAAGGGAGAAAGAAAGGAAAGCTGCTTTTAAACACAGACAGGAGTTGTGAGGAGATGGGGAGATATGGGTATTAGATGCAACATTCTAATAAGCATGTTATTCTGATAGCAGACATGCGGACACAGGCTTGAATGTTAAAAAAAAAGGGATTACTTGGGAGATCCAGAAGATAGAAAAGCAGAGATAGCGAGAGCGGGAATGAGGGTAAGGGAAGGACAAAGCTGAAGGCATGCGAGAGCTGAGATAACCAGCTATCCCTTCGTCATCTCACTCCGTGTTTATCTCTGCCTGCCTCTCCCTGTATCTTTCCCATCTTGCTGTCTTACCAAATAATAGAAACTGTGAAACAAAGCCCAGTGTGATTGCTGGTTTTAATTAGTTCTCAAAATCTATAATTAACACAGCTCCCTAACGCAGAGACAAAAATCTCCCCACCGTTACTTGCAGAATGATCTCACTGTTTTGTATCGGCAATACTTATCATTTTTACCATAATTAACTTTCCAATTAAATTACTTTATTAGTACTTGTACGTATATACATTTATTTATTTTTCTGTTTTAACGTACAGCACTTGCTATCCCTAAATCATCCATAGTATCTGAATGTTTTTGCTTTTAAGGAATCAGATTTCCTTGTATTTCTAAAGAGGCATCGTGCCTTCTGGAATAGTTTTTTTTTTTTTTTCTCTGGACTTTTGCTGCCTCGATCTTTTTGCTCACTTATATGCAAGTGCACTATAGAAATAAAAAACTGAGAAACATGGGCAAAAGGTGGATAAAGACAAATACCCAGGTCTAAAAATTGTACGAAAAATTTATAAATAAAACTCTTCTCTATAAGTTTAGTACAAAAACAAGTTTTTCTTTAAAAATTAATCTCTTTCTGAAGGTTTGCCTCAATTCCCCTTGCAATTAGGGATTGAGGCCTATTGAGGACATATCCCAAGGATTTGGACATTGGTTAAATGATCAACTGAACAATAGACAGGAGAACCTTAGTCCTCTGTCTCCATTTTGCCTCTGGCAATCCACATGACAAGCCCTACTTTTCTCTTTCCTCTCCTCTCCTTCTTCCCTTCATTCACCCTCTGTTTTTCTCCTTTGGCACCCCTCCAGGTCTGTCCCCTTCTCTTCTGCAGAGACGGACAATTTCAGGGCCTGCTTGTCCTGATTCTTGTTGTGGACCAATCGTCCTCCATCACTGTCTGCCCTCTGGTAACCTGGCTCCACACCGAAACGAAGGGGATTTGGGCTTGACAGTTTCGCCCCTGGCAAGGCAAAGACAGTCTGAGGGACAAATCAGGGGGTGGGGGGTCGGCAGGTCACGCGATTGCCTCAGTCAGTTTCAGCCTGGAGACAGCTGGAGTCCCTCTCACCTCTTTGCCAGTGGGGGGGATCTGTCCAGTTACTACAGCCATTACGACCGAAACCTTGGCTTTAAACGTGACCATAGTATGGTTCAGAAAGTAAAATGAAACCACAGCAATGAAAGATAAATTAATCTCAAAGGATTAGATAAAAAATGCTGTTTAGCCAATGTTTTGAAAGATTTTAGAAATATATATGAGTGAAGTAAAAAAAGACCCCAAAAACACTAAACCAACAGTCTTTAAACTTTACCTTTCTGTCTCTGACTTTTGGAAAGTGCGGCACAAACCCGGCAGCTGTGTTTTGCATCTTTAATTGTCTTACACATATTTCCTTTTTATCAAACCTCCTGAAAGGTATAATTATGTCGGCCCCATTGAAATATCACCGGCGTGTTCACTCGTGTTCGTACGGTGCTCGGCACATATAATTTAATTTGAATTCATTACTCCCCCTCCTATCAGTTAATATATTCATGACTTCCAATTCCCTCAGAGCTGTCCCACCACCTGGAGTGTCCTCCCTCATCTGTGTCACTCCTCCCCCCTTTTTCTCCCCCCGTCCTTCCTCTTCCTCGCCCCTTCCTGGCCCCCATGGGATCCCTGGGGGCCCATGAAGGGGTGTTAGGGCCAGGGTCATAAAGGCTTGGGGGACAGGGGGTGGGGGGTCTCCGCTGTCATTAGGGTGCAGTGGAATGTGTTAGCAAGGACCAGCTGGGACCAGTCAGCGCCGTCCCATCCTTCTCTTTGCTGGTGCTGCTGGTGTGTGTGTGTGTGTGTGTGTGTGTGTGTGTAGTGGGGAGATGGTGACACCTGCAAATAACAGTGATGAGGTGGCATTGATGTCTAGTCACACAGTCAAACTATGTTGTTCTGCAAATGCATCATTTTGTGTTCCGTTTTTCTGTCTCAGGTGAAACTTTGAGCTACACAGATATCTCAATATTAACATTCAAATAACATATTTATTCATTTATTTTAAGAACAAAAGAGGCTTTACAGGATCACGTTTGTGCAATTACCACTTTTTCAACTCGAGAAGGAGATCTGAGAGCGGCAAAGACTGTTTTGCTTTGAATGACTGTGAAAATACTTTCAACTTACGTCTTACCTGTCAATTCTTCGTATCTTTCTTTAGTTTTAGGATAAGATGCATTATTTATGCTTTGCCAAAATATTACACCATTAAATGCAAACAGAGAAGTCATGTTTCCTTTTAGATTCATGTTTTCAGCTTCAAACTTCTCCTCTCCCTTTTCATATTCTCCAACTTTCATGTTGCACCTTTGTAGCAGACTCTCAGCTGACACGGACTGGATATGTCCCTTATGTGTGTAGTGAATATTTTATGGTAGGGATCAGCTCAAAGTTTGATCATTGCAGGGTGCTGCTGCAGGAGTTCAAAAGAGATGGTGGGTTTTTATTTGACAGGCAGTCGGAGCACAAGAGAGAGAGACAGAAAAGCTGGTGTAAGAGAGGGAAAAAGGGAGAGAAGGCTGTTCGGATTCAGGACCACCGGTTTGGTGGACAGCTCCTTAAAACTTCAGCACCACAGAAGAAAAAGAATACTTTAGTTTTTATCATGTTTTTCCCCTTCCTTAAATTACTATTTTGAACAGGAGGTGAAGACACGGATATTACAAAACACATTTCAAAAATGTTCTAATTTTTTTATTCGAGCAATTTTATACACTTTATAACGATATAGTGTTTTACCTTTTATAACAAAAAAATAATAATAATACATTTTTAGTATAGTAAACAATGCCTTTATTTGTGTGCATTGAAAATAAATACCTATTATGGGCATCACTTTGTTTTTTAAGATATTTTTTGCAACTTTAAGATTTGAAATAGAGCTGAGCAATATCTCCATAGTCATCATAATATAAATGTGAGCAGAGTCACATTTATGAAACAAACATTTGAGGGAGGGAGGGCATTTTGCTTCTGCAGAAATGCAGATCACCCAAAAACCTTTGATGCCAACATCTGATCTAGATCAAGTGACTGAGACACTAAAGCTCAAGGAGGGTGCTAAACCCATCTGGATGATAAAGAAGAGGGGAAACTGTGAGGAAATCTAGGTTATTTGCAACTAGTATTGTCATTACAATATTGAAAAAGTAAAATTTCATGTCAGTGTTTTCTTAACCGTCCTAGTTTGAAAGCTGCATTATAATATCTCTCTCTTACATTTTTCAAAGATACTAAAAAGATTTAGGGCCTTTGCTACATACTACATTGATTCAGACATTTTGTAAACCTTTTAGTTTTATCCACAGGACAAAAAGTTTGTTTTTAACAAAACACTAAAACAGGGAGTGTTTTACACTGTCAGTGTTTTACACTGAATACTATCCATATACCAGCAATGCTGATGCAAACAGCTGAATTACCGCCAAATTAAGGGAAACATCTTAAACATGTAGGACATTGGCTCTTTCAGGGCTGACTTTGGATGCAGTTGCTTCACAGGGATACGCTTAAAATGTAAGTATTAAAAAAAAAAAAAGAAATTCACCTTGGAAAGCATTCTCTAAACATCTACGTTTTCTCATCCAAAGTACCTTTCTCAATGCAGACATGGAAAGTGAAACGAGAACCAAATGTTTGGATCAAGTCCTGTCTATCCAACATTTCAATTTTAATAATGTGATCATTTATCTACACATTTGCCTTAACCATGTAAACACTGGCTGCTGGCTTTGGTCAATTCAAATTGTAGATGTTCGTTTATTTTCTAGTGTACTTTCTAGAGCTTCTTGAGATCCATCTGGCTGAAAAAAACCCTTGTATAAACCAAAACCCAGAGTGGGTATGGATAATTTGGGTTAACTGCATATGTGTGTGTATGTTCATGTGTGTGTGTCTGTCAGAGGGAGGAGAGGGGGCTTCATTATTAATCAGGGCCCTTTCCTTAGTCTGAACGCTACTCACACTCCATCGCTTAATGACTGAAAATGAGCCGTAATTATGGGCTGTCAGTCCACTCTCTGGCACCCCCTCTGCTCTCCCATCTCATGGGTCCATGTCCTCCCCTCTGCCGCACCACACCCAGCCTGCCATCACTTAATACCACCCGCTTTCCAACATTTATCCTAGCTATCCGTGTCTGCATAAGTCCTAATCCACTATCAGGACTTCTGGACATCTTTGACACCGACACCAATTTAAAGAAAAGATGGCAAAAGGCACTATTTATTTACACAGAGGCCACAGCATGGATCAGAGCTAAAATCTCCTAAATTCATAAATATTGATTAAGGTTCAAAAAGAAAGGCTGAGCAAGTAACAATAATAAAAGAAGATTTGATGAAAGCAGTTTAAATACACTTCCTGTTTTCCCTGCTATCTGTCTCTTGCCTCTTTTTG
This sequence comes from Fundulus heteroclitus, assembly GCF_011125445.2. NCBI lineage: Eukaryota > Metazoa > Chordata > Actinopteri > Cyprinodontiformes > Fundulidae > Fundulus > Fundulus heteroclitus. The sequence goes on along the minus strand of NC_046364.1, from coordinate 16,011,794 downwards.
TCCCACCCTTCTTCCTTCTGGTTCCTTGCACTTAAGCTCATCGTTATGCGGCGTGTGGTTTGTCAGAGCTGATGATGAATTTGTTTATGAGTGGAGGGAGCTGATTTCCCCTGAGTGGTCTCTCTCTCTCTCTCTCTCTCTCTCTCTCTCTCTCTCTCTCTCTCTCTCTCTCTCTCTTTCTTTCTTGCTTTCTTTACTTTTCTCTTGATCAACCCATTCAATCAAAGAAACCCTCTCTCCTCTCCCCCCTTACCCAGGTCTTTTCAGCCTTGTAGGGGGCCTTGCCCGTCTGACATTCAGATTCAATCCAGCCAACAGTGAGCTGGAGAGGTCACTGACCATCTCAGTGCAGAAAGAGGAATAAACTTACAATTAATTTCTGAATAAGTTTGTATAACAGCTATGAGATTCTTTAAATGCTCGCACATCTCAGCTGCAGCCACAACCACACCAGGACCGGCAGGGACTGCAGTCCGCACACTGTCATAAAAAACAGCCGTGCAGCACAGTCGAAGAAAACCCTCTTTTAAAATTGCCATGAAAGCTCTCATACATGAGTAATGTGTTGCTTGTTTAAGTCTTCTGTGTCTTTTACAAGACAGCAGGTTTAAAAATGTAGGCATGTTGACGCTACACAAAATACAAAGCATCCTGTCTGACAGGTCCCCCTCATGGGCCTTTCAGTATTAGCATGCTGTTTGCAGTCGACACAAATACGCACACACGCACGCACGCACGCACGCACGCACACACGCACGCACGCAAGCACGCACGCACGCACGCACGCACACACACACACACACACACACACACACACACACACACTAATATCCCTGTTGGAGGTGGTGAAAGTGCCAGCTATTATCAATTAATCTTTGTTGTGTTTTTTCTCTTGCAGAGAGTGGTACCATATGGTTCGCTGTCAGCCACTGCTTTTAATTTACTCCTTGCGTCTGCTGTGAGAACAGACCAACAACCTATATAAATTGCTGATTGGAGAACAGAAGTATGTGCTATGTTGTACTGTACCTATAACACATGGAGTGTGTAGTGCCACAACAGCACACCATGGTTTAGGTAGCTGGTTTCAGACACGTTCTGAATTAAAACACATTAAATTACATGTAGAAATGTGTAGAAAAAATACCCAGTATACAAATCTACACTGACTGACTGATTGATTGATGGATTACTGAGTGTCCTACTTTAATCACACGTTCATAAACTGATACACTATGATCACAGTGTCCCACAATTGACTAAAAAAGATTTGGTTCTGACTGTATTTCCTCTTCACCATTATGTGCTACTGCTGCTTTATCACAAGCGCGGCAAGTAGGCTTATTTGCGCTGAAGGAGAAGGTTGAGGTACCTTATTATAAGTGAAAAAAGGTGCTGGAAGAGGTGGTCCGAGGAGTTTAGACCTATGCAAGAAACCCTCTTACATTACTGCCCTCTTTTTTTAAAAAATTCAGATAATTTCCAGAGTTTAGATCTGATGCCTCCCTGTAATCTGTGTCAGCACTATTCATCAGAAAAAATCATATTAGATTTTTTTTTGTGAGCATGGTGGACATCCACACCATTATAGAGGTTGGGCAAGAGTTTTATTTGAGAGAGAGAGAGAGAGAGAGAGAGAGAGAGAGAGAGAGAGAGAGAGAGAGAGAGAGAGAGATATGTCTTTTTAACACATGGGTCAAAAGAAAGTCACACATTAAATCACTGGCTACTACTCTACAGCAGCGCTAAGTGTATTGTTGGAATAAAGACAAAGTGCTTGATGAAAGTTTTCTCACACTATAATCTAAAGATATGTCTTTTTTGTAACAGCTTTTTATTTCAATAGCTGTGAGCTATAGACGGAAAAGTAGAGAATTTATTTTTATTCTGGAACTCCTAATTTTTATCATTGCATATTGTAAAAACGGCAAAAAACACCAACAGCTCATAACTGCAGCGGAGTGTTGTGTTTGCTCTGGTGAGGCTTGAGGGAGGAAGGGAGGGGCACTAGGCTCCCTGCCCTGCTGTGTGTGGGAGTAAAAAGGGGAGAGGTGAAGATGAAAAGGTCATGTCTGGTGTGGAGGAGGGGTCAGGGATGTGATGGTCTCAGGTGGAAAAGGAAATATGTGGGTTGAACTGATGGTACGGCGAATGTGTGTGTGTGTGTGTGTGTGTGTGTGTGTGTGTGTGTGTGTTCACATGTGATGGATGAGGACTGCTCATGTGGTTTCTCACCATAGATATTATGGATAAACAGACGATCCATCAGTGAATACTGGTGTAGGAGATTCCTTCACTCCTGCCAGTCCTGTGCTGTTTAAAGCAGATGCATTAGCTCCATGTGGGGGAATTTTAATTCATAAAAGATGCAAAAACATACAAAGATCTGCATTGTTTGTGGACATTAAACAGTGCTCTCATAATGCAGTTGAAATGCCTGACATACAAACTCAAATCCAAACAAAATCAGTTGCATCAGTTCACTGTAAAAAAAAAAGAAAAAAAAAGTCTGTTGTTTTTACGTCATGTAAAATATAAATGTTGGTTCTGCAAACTGGTTTACATTTTTACTGTAAAATATACAAGTGGGTTGGTAACATTGCTTACACTTTTTTTACTGAAAAATTCTGGTAAACTCAGCTGCCAAAGTCTTGTGCACAAATGTTTTTTTTTAAATACATATGTTATATAGCACCTTGAGTGGCTGCTTTTAATGCTCTCCTGAACGAGGTTCTGGTTGCTCATCCATAATGATAAACTTAATCCCCCATTATATATTCTAATTTTGCCTTATCCATGTTCCTTGGACACATGTGTCCTCCCCGTATCTTCCTTCAAAGCAGGGGTGTCCAACTCCAGTCCTCAAATGCCAGCGTCAGGCATGTTTCAGATGATTTAAATATCTGATTTGCATCAACAGCTAATTCAAAAAGCTGAACAGCTCCTCCAAATGCCATCAACTTCTGCATTGGCCTGGTTAATGAACCATTCATTTGATTCAGGTATGATGAACCAGGGAATCATCAAAAACAGGCAGGAATATTACCCTTGAGGACGGACACTGGACACCTCAATTCTGAAGTGGGTTGCTTCGCCTTGATTGCTTGATTTCAGAGTAAGTAGGGTGTGCTGGTTTTATTCAGCCGTGTTTTTCACTTTTGCCCAAACACCCAAACAGCCAACTGGTGACTAAACTGCTTTAATTTTTTGCTTTCACATCTCCAGTTAGCTCTTTTCGTCATTACTTTTTTGCAACCATTTTGTCAGATGCTTAAAACCATGAACATCAGGGTGAAAACAGAAATTGGAAGTTAAGCATACCCAGCTACTCAGACAATGCTAATCTAAAAAGGCCCTGATATTACTTCAGGTTTGACCAATTGCTTTTTACAATAACTCCACTTTTTCCACTCCAGAATGTCTATTTTGCCATTCTCAGATTTTCTTAACGCCACTAAGCCATTTAACTCGAGGATCGTGTCCTCACATTACAGTGTTTGTAAAAAGCTAATTTAAATTCCATCTTTTAGGCATTTTATGGTTTTCAGGCAGTTGCAAATAGAAATTTTTTTGCACCCTCAAAAAGATTTTCAGGGACAGAGAATTGTATTCTAGTACAAACAATTCCTGAAAACCTATCAGCTTTATGCTGTTGGACTTAGAAGTTATGCCTTTATCATGTTTTGAGGGAATGTTTTTTCATGTTTAATCAGTTAGGATTGTGTTTAAGGACTCGATGCACACAGGGCCAACAATTCTTCACTGTTTTTTTCTTATCTTTTCTAAATATGGCTAAATGAATAAAAAGAAAATATCTTTGTGACAGGCTGTTACAAGCCAAGTTCCTAAAAGCACAATTCAAAACTCCTTCTTCCTTGTCATTATTTTTTTATGTGAACACAAAACTGATTCTTCTCTTGTGGTAGATGCCGTGTCCTTCATATGTCAATATTAAAAGCCCAAACAAAGAAAAAAAAAAGACATTTACAGAGAAGCTGATGTTTTTAACATTAACCTGAATCATTAGTCGGATTAATAGTTCTTGTTTTGGTATTGTCTGCTTGCAACAAACCCTGTTCATGTCCTGAACAGCTGCAGTGATAATGAAGTCTTCAGAGAGAGAAAATAGAAGCAGCAGCAGCAGCTTTACTGTTGGAACCGAGCCAGCCACCGGCCAGTGCTCAGGTGCTTGGCGTTGAGGGCCAATCATGGCAGGATTGGCTCCTCCTTAATGAGAGGATCTCCATGATCTAGTATCCTGGACAGGGCAACCTAACCCTGATTCTTCAGTCCTCATAGTACCGGGCACCAGCTGCTGTTACGCCCTACCTGAAATGAAAATCAAAGGAGGACACACACTTAAGTGTTTGACCTTACTGTACCTCATGCAATATTGTAAAAGCAAAACAAAGATTGAATGTTTGGATGGTTGTTTTGAGAGGTGAAGTAGTAAGGCTTCAAATTTTAAAGCTCATCATCAGTTTTTTTTATGTGTGATTACTATTTTTTTTTTTTAAAACAAATAAAACTTTTACTTTCTGAAAAATTTCAAGCGAAAAATAACGTACCAACAGAGCCGGTCCAAGGTTCTGTGAGGCCCTGAGTCGAGTCTAATTTTTGGGGCCCACCTTTGTACTTTTTATGTCCTTGTTTTTTTTTTTTTATATAATTTTATAATTTTCTGTAAAGCCTTTGTGAGCTTACGATTTAAAATAGCTTCCTATACTGTTAAAATGACCATCCCAGATTATACTTACATTTCAGAAACAGCTGTTGGTACAGTTTTAAATATCTACTGTTCAATTTAAAAGAAAAGTGTGTAAATCTGACGAGTGATGATTTCAAGAGGATATGAAGCATAATTGGCAACATATTATTGAATTTGCCTATTTCTCTATTCTTTTCAAGGAGAATGGCAAAAGCTTAATATTATCATCGCAAGAAACTACAGGAAAATGTTAATACTGTAATAATAAATAGTTACAGTGTTCCTGAAATATTAAAGTTGCTATGCATATCACTGCTAACACAGCTATTAATGTTTTTCTTAGTACAGTCGGCATGTGATTCATTCGCAATTCCTCTGTATGACTTCAGAATTTCATTGAACAACCAGAACAGCAGGGGACTTTAAGCATCTGCTGCTTGTACCTTGGGCTGACCCTGGGCACTAGTCATGCCACCGCTAAGACTTCTTGTCATGTTTTTTTGTCATTGCACAAAAAGATCCAGCCGATAAACATAAAAAAAAAGGATTCACATCCCACGCAAACTGCAGTTTGAAAATATATAATCAAAATGCAGACAACTTGAAATGACACCATCCATTAGAGCAGAAGTTTAAAGCTCTTTGGGAATGCTGTTAATGAGCCTTCCTTTACAATCGCATCCCTGCTTTCTGAACATAAAATTAAAGTCTGCCTTAAAAGGGATAACTTGAAAGCACCCACAAATAAAATGACAGATTTACAAGACCTGAAAACAAACACTTTTTGTTACTTTTAATGAAATTCACAGGTGGAATCACAATTACAAATTAATTAATTTCAACCTGCTTTGACTTTATGAAAGTCGTTTTTGAAAGCAAGGTTTCATAACTGACCTTGTACGTACTGTACTGAAAAAAAAAAAAAAAAAAAACACGACTGGGATTCTTATTCTCGGAATGTCAAATGTTTTCTAAAGCAGAAATCCTTGAGGTGTTTCAGTGTAAGGAACTTCATTATATGAGTCAGAGTATTCTCCTTTGCTATGAAAGTTAGGAATTATTCATGACTCCATTCACTTTGAATAAAAAAATAATCTGTATAATTTCTGGCAAACACATGGCACTTTTTTCTTCATAGTTATAACGAGTGTGGCAGCGTGGATGCAAGCTAACGTCTTCTTGTTATTGTTGTTGAAGGAGGAAAAAAATAATATGCTCAATTTATCAGAAAATAAATTTTTTTGCACTTATTAAAACCACGAGCATGGCAGGTGCAGAAACAAGCGGAAGAAAGTGTCACAGATAGTGTAAGGGCCAATGTTAAATATCGCTATTACAAACAGAGAGCGTTGGCTTAACCTGCAAAAAACCCCAACACTGATTTTCTCAACATTTTTTTTCCAAACAGAACCCATTTTGAATAGTTCTAGAGGGATTAGAAGATTTTAAATGGTTACTTTGTGCTCTCCCACCTTCACAAATAGACACTCACATGACTGTAATATGTTTACCCACAGTTTCCAGCAATATGAAATGGTAGCATTTACTATAACAAGCTGCATGCCTACACGTCCAAAGTGGTTCCCCTGACATAAATTATGTCCTCTGTCAATATGCTGTGACGGAGCCAGCTTAACCTGCCAAGAGACAAAACAAAGGATGCTTGTTTGAGCAGTTTAATATCAGATGATGGCAGATAACTGAAGACTAAAAAGCTAGAAGTTATTGACCAAATCATACTTTCTGATTATTGTTTTAATACAATGTGACCGAGTGAGAATCGGCATAAAACATCAGAATAAATTCAAAATCAGGAATTACTGTGTTGAATACATGAACCAAGTTTGATTTTGAATTAGTTTTCAAAATACTTTGATTAAAAAAATAATCACATTGGGCACTAAATACCAAAAATTAATTAGAGAAAAAAAAATCCTTCGATCAGACTAACAATTAATAAATGAACCACACATCTTTCACAAGGATGATGTTTGAACTAATTAAAGATTAAAATTGGGTTAATAAAGAGTTAAAAATTGAATATAAACACCATTCAAAGCAGTTCAAACCTATTCCAAAATCCTATGATTAAGAATTCTATAAAAGATTTTTTAAGTAACCAGTTCAGTTTTTCTTTTAATTAACAAATGAGGCAGATTGGACACAAAAGGGTGTCCTCCAGCGTGTCAATGCTTGAAATTAAACACCAAGGTTAACTCCCTGTGATTGTTTAAAGACTCCATCCCTGACAAAGCGATGAACAGATTCTTCCAGGATCTGTATCTCTTATCCATATAGGGCCCGTATGGTTAGGAAATTGTTTGAAAAATGGGCCCTAACGGTATCATCCATGGGTTTCATAATGCTCCCAAGTTAATTGTTCTCATTGTTTTCATTCAGGACAAATCTGGGTAGAATGTAGGACTAATATGAGTTTTCTATGTTGGGCAATCTGAATAAACCTGCATTGGGTGCCAAAGTTGTTTTGTTGATATGTAATGCATTTAGATAATTTGGTTACCATACGAGATGCCCATTATAAACCTTAATCCATTGAGTGCCATCCAGCCTCAGCAAAATCCATGTCACACCCACACTCACACAGAGAGTTCAATTTGATCTTAAGAGCACCTATTTAACTTTCTGACATATAATGTTTCCATCTCAGGTTCAAGGGTAACAACTTTGGGTTTCTTCCGTAACCCCAGTTATAAGAGTCGCATTAATGAAATTAATCAAGATGCAATATGGCCCCTCAGCATAAGTCCCCAGATGCATTTGTTTTCCTTCTGCAAACCCTCACTGGCAGATGAACGTTACGACTGCACCACATTCCGTTTATTAAACAGCATCATTGAAGATAAGCACCTTTTCTAAGCACCAGGCAAGAAGGCGATAGCTGAAACGGCCAGGTTGTCAGGAGCACCGTGTGAAAACATGGGACAAAGCGTAGCCGCACTTTGCGCCATGTCTTCACGGTAGCCTGCAATTTGCATTTACAAACACAAGACGCACTCCTTGGCTTATTAAGTCACGTTGAAGTAGAAAGCACGGCATCCCTTTGCTTCTGAGTCTCCATTAGATTAGCCATCAAACCTTGCAAGCTTGTATTTTGCTGTTTGTACTTTTGTTACCACCTTCCTTAATCTTGACTGTGCTGAATTTTTATGCACAGATATATTTCAAGTCATCCAGTTCATTCTTTAGCTAATGGTGTGAACTGAAATCTCCTTCCTGAAGTAGTATTGCTGCAGCCACAAGGCCACCTTCTTTGCAACCTCCCAGAAACATCACAACAAGACGCTTTCATTCACATTTGTGCCCCGATATCTTACCTTTACAGTTAGAAACTTTGCGTGTTGTCTTCATAAATATCACAGAGCTTTGCTATATCATCAGCATGCAAACATTCAGTTCATATTAGGATGCTGCATAACATACAGATTTGGTCATGCAAACTCACACCCTAACGATGTGGTTTATTTTGTGCACTAAATTCTTTTTTTTTTCTTTTTTTTCCCAGTTTGTTTTGTACAAGCTGGGGCTGCTGGTCTTAAAATCAAATTAGCAAAACAAATCAACCATATGATGCGCAGGCTTGCTGATTGCTGCTTTTTTTTTTTCTTCTCCCCCTCCCGTTCTTTTTTTATTGGCATTTTAGCCCTCCTTCCCCTGCTTTCCTCCTGAAGTTGCAGCTTTCTCGCCACGAGGGTCCCTGTGGACTAGACCAGATGTTCCAGGCAGCACACTTCCCCACTCTCTGCCTCATGGAATATTCATGGGCAACCAGGCACCACAGCACAGCACAGCACCACGCAGACAAGAGACAGTTTACTTATTTATTTATTTCATCACCCTGATGCCTGGCTGTCTAAGGCACAACAGTTCACCATATGAGCACATCTTCTCACCTTACAAAATCTTTTTTCTCTGAATACATAAACATGGCTTCCTCTGTGTCTTTGTGTACTCGTTCTTTTCTCTTTTTTCTATCTTTCTTTTACTCTCCTTCTCCTTCTGTCTGTCTGTCTCTCCCTCTCTCTGTCTCTCGTCACTTTTATTTGGCAGATGGGCGGGGAATGAAGAGAGTGTTGAATAACTGATGTTGGTCGGTGAATCCTAATGGTGGTGCTTAAATACAAAGCCATTATTTACAACCTCGCCTAATGCAATAGAACACTTAAATTCTTTGTTTGGTTGGTGATAATTTGGCTAAATGCTCCACAGTAATGCATCCTGTTTGGCTGTTAATGGCTTATTTTCCATAATGGATCGGTTGTTGTTTGGACAAAGGTTTGCGGTCCACCATTTATCAATACCAACATAATATTGTGCGTGGCAAAAGTATTCCCACCCCTGGAAGTTTTACGCAATTTGTCACGTTCCAACTACAGGTTTTAATGTAATTTTTCTTATGATTTTGCGTGATGGACCATAACAAAGTAGTGCTGCTTTGCTTGCTTCAGTAACCCCAGTTCTTGGAGTAGCTAAATGGGATTTCTCACTGTGTGATATGCCTCCTCTTCTTGGTCTTCAGATGCATTTTTTCTCATTCTGCAAATCTTCAATGCCTGGTGGTCCATTATTTAATTTTTTTTTAATAAATCAAAACCTGAAAACTGTGGCATTTATTTGTATCCAGCTCTACCGAGTCAGTACTTTGTAGAACTGCCATATCTCTGGGTTTTCATCTGTCAAATGGTAACACAAAGTGTTTTCGAGTGTTTAAAAAACATTGAAAGGCTTAAACATTAGAAAGGTACTATAGACACACATACACTACAAATGACCAAACAAAGAAAACAGACAAAAACAGTGTAGTTTTATTTATATTAATTAATAAATGAAGCTTACAATCATTAAAATTATAGCAACCTAAAACTATAAATTGTAATAAAAGGTTAAGATATTTGTGGTTAAAATCTAAAATAAAAACAAATAACATTGTCAAAAAGATCCAATAGCACGTTCCAAGATTATTATGAACTTAAACAGAAATAAAATGATGAAACATGATACCAATATATTTCAACATAGAGCCAAACGGATAGACGTTCAAACTCCTCAGGTTTTCATGGAGAAACTTTTAGCCTACAAAGTTGCTTTTAGTAGCTTTGTTAGTGTATAATAACGTGTCGTAGTGTTTGTTTAGGTTCAGGCTTAGGGTAAGGGATGGGTTAGTGTTAGTTTCGCAGTTTGCAGTTCATGTAAATTTTTGTGACTTCCCGCCACAACCTCTCATGCACCCTGCGCGTCAATAAATGACGAGAGGGGTTCCTCCCTGACGTCATTTTCTGACACGCAGGGGGCTTGACCAAGCATCAACTTTTGACGAGTTGGGAATGAGACTGACTTGGCCTCTAACAGGTTTCCTTCTTCCAAGATTTCTTTAGCTTCATCCACCTTCCTTGAACTTTGACTCTTCCCTGTCCCTGCAGCAGAACAGCATCCCACAGCATGATGCTGATGCTGCCAGATTCCACACTGTGAGTGGTGTGTTCAAAGGGGGTGTGCTGTAGATATTCTGCCACACATAGCATGAAAGTTTGCCAAAAAATGTTAAATTGGGTCAGACCAGAGCACCTTATGTGACGTCGTCTCCAAATTTAAGGTGTGTGAAATCTTTTGCTCAGGACAGGACAGAATAATGGAACCTGGAGAATGCAGGGATAGAGGTTTCTTACTTTAAAAAGTATGTATCTCCAACCGGGAAGGGCAAGGTCAAGAGCAGAATGTGAGAACGAAGAGTGCTCGGGGTGGTAAAAAAAAAGACAAAATCTGAAGTTGCAGTAACATCCATCTTTCTGAGCAGAAAAGGAGGCAGCGAGGCACGATGCCAGGCGGTACCTCTGCTCCACTTGACTGCGGTCCAAAATGACAGCTGACGGCTGCGGCACAGACATCATGGACGAGCAGATGTGGCGGCAGCTTTCCAAGTGCAGCAACACTTCATTCCTCCCCTCTTACTCTCTCTTTCCCTCGTTTTTTTTTTATTTCCTTACCATCAAGGAAGCACTTCCCACGTCTTCATTTCTCTCTTCACGTCTTACTTCTCATCATGTATTTATCACTCTGAGGTTTTGGCTCATTCAGTCCTTCCCCCAAATCACCCCCACTACCCTTTGCGAGGAAGACTTAAAGAGGAGGTTTCTGATTAAAAAAAACTAACTTTGCAGACAGATCCTCTCTCAGTATTGTTCTTCTCCGGAGACTGATCATTTCTCCCAGCATGCACCTGTAGTAAAGAGGTTATTCAGCTCTCTCGCAGCTGAGGCGCAGCTGACTACTCTCTGGCCCACATCCGGCTCTATTTCCACTCCAGCTAATCAAATTGCCTTCACATAATCAGCTAATTGCTAGCTAATGTAAGTTTACAATTATTGCATTCTCTAAACATTTCATTTTAAACATTTGGCTATGAATACCACACTGAATATCCCTCCCCTATCCCTCACTTTTTATTTTCCTCCCTTTTTATGTGGGTGTGTCTATCAGCATCTGCCATCTCCCCCCCCCCCCATGCAGACTTTTTCCAGATTGCTTGGTGTTCGCTGTTTCCTGTGGTCCAGAGGAGAGTAATCCTCGCCAAGCAGTGGGAAAAGAAAAGCAGGGACCCTCAGCGGGACGGGTTTATCAGGAGTATAGGTCAACTAGGGCAGTTAATAATGCTGTTATCTTGGAGGCAAGGAGGAGGAAGCAAGATGAAGAGAAGGAGAGTGGAGATGTGGTGAGACAGAGGAGGACCGGGGAGAGAGAAGATAAAATAAAAGTAAATAAGAATGGATGATGAAGAAGAGGGGTTTAAAAGGAGGAAGGATGAGACGTGGGGGCAGGAGGGGATATGCTCATGGTTCAAAAGGAGCCGTGCCCACAGAGAGGGAGCCCTGCTGGGTCTTTGCGGGGGAGGAGGGGGGGGCAGGTGGAAGTCTGGAGGGCTGTGTTTGTCTGCAAGTGGCTGTTTCTTTCTGTGCAAATGCAAAGGTAGGGCTGCCATATTCAATATTCCTGTCAGGCTGGACTTAGAATACCAAAACAACCTGTCTGGAGAATCCAGATGCTCCTGCTACTCTTCACACATTCCTTCCTCCCCCCGCCCACCTCCATTCTCCACTTCTCTCCCTTTGCTCCCTCAGCACATATATTGTGGAAGATTTCAACTATATATGTATCTATTTTTTTATGACAAAATTGATATTTTGTCCTAATGGGGTGTTTAGGTTAGGAGTAAAATATTTGTTTTGAGGGATCCTGAAATGCGTTAATAGTGCAACATATTGACTGATAACACAGATGTTTGCTGTTGTAACAGAGGCAGTTTTGTACATTTTCATCTCTGTCTGTAGTGAACGACTCGAGGTACAACTGTGGCGAGACGAAAACAGTTGCAGGGTTTGCGATCGCTCGTGTAGAGAAAAAAAATCGTTGGTATTTGTTTAACACTTCTTTCAGCTGCAGATAAAAAAAAAAAGAAACAATACAAACAATGTGGCAACATTTTATGTGGATTCCTCTTTCCTGCTCCCTCTCGCATTTAGACAAACCTCATAAGATATGCTTGTAGTGTTGAGAAGAAGGCATGCTCCGCAGAACAAATGGTGTTAATTTGCCGCGCCTCTCTGAAGCTGCACATTAGAGAGAAGCCTTCAGGGAGAGAGGGAGGGAGGGGGGAGGAGGAGGAGGAGGGGGATGCTGAGGGTGGCAGAGGGTGGTGGGGAGAGGATGGAGAGAAGAGGTGGAGGAGGCAGCAGCTGTGCTGGAATTAATGTCTGCATGCCAAATTAGAAACACCATGCATCTCCGTCAGAAATTCACAGGAAAAAAAACGAAAGGGGATGGGAGGAAAGAGGGAGTCAGGAGAGGATAGATAGATAGATAGATAGATAGATAGATAGATAGATAGATAGATAGATAGATAGATAGATAGATAGATAGATAGATAGATAGATAGATAGATAGATAGATAGATAGATAGATAGATAGATAGATAGATAGATAGATAGATAGATAGATAGATAGATAGATAGATAGATAGATAGATAGATAGAGTGTGCTGATGTGGCATTGATGGAACACCCTCACCACTGAGGTGCAAGGCTTGTGGGCCCCACTGCTCCCAGTGGTGCCCCCTGGGGACAGACTATGCATTTGATTATCAGGCAGAAGATCAATAATGAGAGTACAAGCTCTCTCTAATGATAGCTGCAGGCCACAGGACCAAGGGGCCTCAGGGTAGTAAGCTGGCACGACAACCCTCATAAATACAGCATAAGAGTTGAGCAAACTGAGTGTGAGCGTATATGAGCGAGCGAGCGGGGGGATGCGGGCGCGCGTGCCTGCGTTGTTTTGGGCCAGTATGGTTGAGAGGTATGTCAGATGAAGGACACAGGGAGCAGATGGCTGCGTTGAGCCGTACGAGCACCTTGCCTCGTCTCTGCGTCGTTCAGCGTGGCTAAATGCAATGTACCGCTCGCTCGTATCAACGCTGTAAAACCCCTGAAACTCCTCTCCAAACGCTCGCGGCGCCTGTTCTACCTGCCAACTATTTTGTCATCCTGCGGTTTCTCTTCTAAGCTTCCGGATTTTGCACCTTTTCAAGTATAAGCCCAGCTGTAAACCTGGTTAAAAAAAAAAAACCTTGATAGAGATTTTTTTATTTTATTTTTTTTTCTGTGCAGGTGTTTACTCGGAACCTCACTCTCAGGTATTAATATCCTCCTCCACTGCGGCGGGTCAAAACAGCAGAGCCACCAGATAGGTGACAACTAGAACAACAACAACATGCTCATTAGCTCATTTCAGTTTTTTCCCTCTTTCATTGCTGAGCTAAATTAACCATCCCATTTCTCTTCTTTGTGTGTCCTCTGCAGAAACAAAGCAATAAGCCCCCCCCCCCCAACCCTCTGATACACACAAACACGCGCACACCCACCCACCCTCCTTCCCCTCCCTGCTCCCCAACAATCCTGTCATTGCAAAGTTTGTCCCCCATCTGACCGTCCACCCCCATAGCCTTACCCCCACACCTCACCACTACGCCTTCCTACCTTACACCCCAACCCCCCTTACTCTCTAAGCAACACCCCACACCCCACCCACCCCCTCCCTGCTTCCCAATCAACCCCCGGGAGGTGACATCTGCCGGGATGCGCTCGGATGGCTCCAGATGCACCACCGCCTCTTCCACCACTGCTGCAGTCGCCGCCACCCGAGCGAGTGAGCCAGCCAGCGACACCCCAACACTCATTTCAATTCCATCACCCTCTCCCAATCATCTTGCTTCTCCCCAGTGCAACATTAACGAGCCTCTTTCATTTGAATACATAATTAGCCGCCCGAGCACTCTGCTTCACTAATTTTGAGACAAAAGGATGGAGGAGACAAGGGGGGTGGGGGGTGGGTTTTTGAGGGTAAAGGGGGTGGGGGATGGCATGTGGAAAGAAGAGGATGAGCCAAGTAATGATAACCAAAAAAAAAAAAAAAAAACATTTGCATTTTAATTCGGGAGCAGAAGGAGGTGTATTTCTTGTGTTTTTTTTTTCTTTGTCTCCTTTCTGTTGGCCTTGCTCTCTTTGTAATTTGTGCATTTGCAAATCCATGACTTCTTCTGTTTGGTAATGTGGCTACATCTGCCTTTGAGTTGTTTCTCGGTCCTTCCTCTTTCTGCGTCTATCTCCAAATGACAATGCATGCATGTGAGTGAATCCATCACCAGCCCTCGGGGCATGCAGCACTCCCAAGCCAAAATAAACCCCACTTACTCCTGCACAATAAATCATTCCTCTCAATGAGCTGAAGCCAGCTGAGACACCCCTTAGTGCATTACAATATCATCTAGCTACATTCAATAAACATCGCTCCTATTGCCCTCACCGTGGGTGACTTGGGTTTGCCAGAAATAATGGCCTTGAGGCATTTCCACAAGTCTGACGACACATTCAAATCGCTGTGAACATGTGTCAGGGTTATATCATATTCCTGACTTACAGTCACTTAATGAACTACAGATTCTTTATATGTTTGTGTATGTGGAATGAAATGTTTAGTTTATTAAAGCCAAGGAAGTAAGGATGGATGCAGAGGAATGGAGCAATAAAAAAAAATTTAAAAAGCAAATAGGAATGAAGATTGGTTCTATTTGGCAAGTATTTCGCCTGCAAAAGTGACGTTGTCTCTCTTTCTTCTTGGTGCTGTGCCAGGCCTGGCCTCCTGTCAGCCGTCGGGGGAGCCAAATGACAGCTTTGATCCTATTAGGATCAGTGCCAAATCAACACTTTGCTCATTAAGGGCCTGCACGCGCCAGCTAACGACGTGCCCGCCTCTTCCGCGCAGCTCTGTGGCCGACGCCGCGTGCCAGCCAAGCATGCCCCGCAAGTGCCAGGTGAGCACCGCAGTCTGGGGCTGATGCTTTGCAGAGTCAGTGCTGATTCAACATAATTCAAAACGCACAACTGCTTGAATTCTGTGAGTTTCGTACACCCAACAATTTGAACGGGAACAGTCTGGCTACGAATTATCAACTGTACGAAGTAACGACAGCATTCTCTCTCTTTGTGTGCCTCTTCTTCACCTGTTGGCCATCTCTGCAGCAATTCCACTTCTAACTCAGTGGGTGAATTGCTTGTAACATAAAAAAGGGATGTCTGAGTTTTAGGCTTATTATTACACTGCAAAAATGGAACTAAAAGTAAGTAAAAATTTTCTTGAAATTAGTGTCTTTTTCCTTTATTTGAGCAGCTTAATAAGACTATTTGCCAATGGAGTAAGAGTTTTGCACTTAAAATAAGAACATTTCATCTCCATCATCTTATTTCAAGTGCCGGATATCTAATCATCTTATCTTAGGGGTAAAATTACTCATTCCATTGACAATAGCGATGCAAAGGCAGGAAATGCTGTGTGGCTGAGTTTTTTTAAAATCTCCACTTTGGCCAGAGTTTTCAGAATTAATCGTTTTTAGAGACATAAAACAGAGTTTTCATGTGGATGAAAGGCCAATAATAAAAAGCTATTAGTTTTCCCAATTATCTGGCTACATGTAGACTAGGCTTTAATCCTAAAACAAAGTGATTTAAACCTGTTTTATTCTCAAATGTATGGACAATCTGATTAAAGTTCCTAAACAGCAACACTAATGATTTTTAAGTAAATGTATTGAACCTTGATCTTAAAATAAAAGTAAGCAGGCTTCTGGAGTGCTGTCACAGCCGTCAGTACTGAACATAGTTGCACATTAATCCAGTGGAACCAACGGGATGTCATCTCTCCATGGTGGATTTACTGTTTGCACTTATGAATAACACAATGGGTTGCTGTTGAGAAAAAGAGTATCGCTACACAGCAGGAATGGCTGCATTATGAAATGTAACTCCTTTAAAAATGTATCTCTGAATAACTTAGCAAAATCTGTAACCACTTTAAATGACAATTGTGTTAATGACTGTTTTTAATGTTTTCATGATGTAAAGCACTTTGAACCGTCTTGCTGCTGAAATGTGGCATACAAATAAACCTCACTTGACTTGACAGTATTTAAAGGAACATTGTTGCTAATTTTACTTGGTATACCTTAATGCTTTGTCACTGGCCTACCTTGGTCCATGCAGCTCTTTACAAAAGCCCTCTTTCTCTGTAAAAGGCAGTATTCCTTTCTTACTGCAGCAGTTTAGCTCAAGGTGGCCCTACCAAAACCAATCCCATTTCAAATTCTTCTCAATCTGCTGATCATGTCTCACTTTACTTCTCCACCTTTCTTCACACGTACCTAGTTTTACACAACCTATGTTCAAGCCCAATCTCAAATAAGCTGTTGCTTAACACATACAATTTCAAGGTATAAGATAATGAGACACTGTAAGGATGTAGGCAGAATCTCCTGTTGTGTGAATTGATAATTTAAAGGAGCACTGCGCAAGTTTAAAGGTTTTATACATATATATATATATATATATCCCCCAATACCTGGCCTTACAATCAGGAGACATGTAGAATGAGTTATCCTCTATTCACTGCAGTTGCCTCTCATTCACCTAGCTACTTTGAGTCTCTGCCGCCACTGATGCATCAGCGAGAGAACACGGGCTAACTTCAATATTTATAACTTTCTTACCACAGAAGACATTATGCCTCTAAACAAAAGATCTGTGTGGTCGCTGTGGGAGATGTTTTTTTTTTTTTTTTCTCTTCTCCCATGCATGTGCACAACTCTGATGACATTTCAACTTATTGCCGGAGGGGGAAAACTTATGCGGAAACTCTGAAACTTGGGCTATGCTCCTTTCACCAACAAAAGCGAATGCTGCGTGAAAGTGACGGATCAAAAGAAAACGAAAAGTAGGCATGTTCATTTAATAACATGTCTTTTATTTATGCTTAGCCTAGTCTAACTGAATCATTGCGCGGCGAAAAGGCCTCACAAAAGTCGTCTTTTTGTAAAAAAGATAGTGGCAAGCATACATACAGCACCACAATGTGCACCCTACAATGTGCACGGTAATCAATCGATCCCACTGATATGTTGCATATGTAGGTGGACATGGTCGCATGCACATGTGAGACATTGTCTCATTCTTATCACTTTATTTTGATATCGACAGATTCTGGGGTGTAGTAGAAGAGTCAAATCAAAAGATTCAGGGCAGGCTGGCATTCTTCAGCAAACAGACTGGAAAATATAAACCTCAGTTCTATTTCATTTACTGCTTGATCTAAAATCTTTATCCCTTGTGTCAGAATATATTTTCACAGTACACACTCCTGTCAAGCTTGTCCTTAAACACACACAAATTTGCAAAAAAACATACACATACCTGAGTCCATGATACAGATTTACACGCTTTACAAATTAGACGACTTCTTGTTTTGTTGTAACGTTGTCCTAAAGTCATATATATATATATATATATATATATATATATATATATATATATATATATATATATATATATATATATATATATATATGCAGTTGATCTCTGTCTTACACTTTTATTTCAATCTGAAATTTCTGTTCTTCATGTGAGGATGCCAATATTGTTTCGAAAGGGTTAAGCAGATTTTCAGTGTGTTGTCTGCTCCGCATCAACGTACATTATGTACTCCTAATTTGCATACTGCAGCACAAGCTCAATTAAAATGAACTTTTAATTTCTTACAAGTAAATTAGTTTTGCATGCGATGCGTGCAAATGTCGGGATAATGGGTGCTTTTTTAATAGGCTCACAAGCTCAGTGCAGCCGACCAACTCCCAGGATGGTTGGGAATGACGCAAAGGGACAAAGCTACCAGCCGTCCTACCTCACGGCCACACCCACTCTTTATGTATAAAGCTTCTTCAGCTTTGTGCCAAATGTTTACCTTACAAACCTTTGGCTTTTTGGTATTTTACTCTACCTGGTTTCTTGTCTCCGTCAAACTCTGATTCACACTTTCAACGCTCATTCTTGCATCTGTCTCTCATCATGCACTTTCCATCCCTCCCTTCTGCTCCTCCCAGAGCCCTAATTCACTTTCCCGTCCTGCTGTTCTGCTCCGGGGTGCAGAGGTGGTCTTTGTGTGCTGAGTGCTGCTGATGTCAGGGCTGCCAAACAGGTGCGCGGACAGAAAGGGTCCCGTTGTTGCGGCACGGCGGCGCGGTAAACAAGCGCCGCAGAGGTCCGTGCCACAGTGTGACGTCTCTCACACACACGCACACACGCACACACGCACACAGACACGAGTAATCTAACATCCCAGTTCACAGGAGTGGAGGAGTTGGATGGAGTTTAAGATAGCTAAGAGGGCAGCACACAAAGCTGCATTATGACGATGAAGCGACACACACCTGCAGGGGTAGAAAGTGTCGCCACAGCGTGAACCTTGCTGTGCCACAGGTGCTGTCTGCGTGAGCCGCTACAGGCCGAAAGGCTGCAGCAGGATTATCTGAGTGCCACTGCTCTTACCACACAGGAGCAAATATGCAAACTTTGAGCCTCTGTTTTCCTGCCTGAAAGGTCTGTGTTAGGTCTGCTTCTTTTTTTGTTGTTTTTACCCTTGTATGCATCTATTTTTATTCATTCTTCTCTTTTTGTTTCTAGAAAATCCTCCCCTTTGGCTTTCCCCCTGACTTTATCACTCCTCTCCATCTTTTTCCTCATTCCTCTCAGCCATTCTTTCTGCCCTTGCTCTCCTGATTCCCCCCCACCCACCACCACCACCACCACCACCCCAACCCTCCACCACACTGCACAGCTGTGCAGAGGCAGATTAGTGTGTTAGTACCTGTGAGGCAGAGGCACGGCATACTGCATGCTAAAACCCAATCAGCTAATGTTGATAAAGGAGGCGGGGTACGGACATCTGTTCACACAAACCACCAAACTCATTTGAATCACAAGATGAAATGACTTACATCTGCGGAATTGGAAAATGTCTTTTTGCCCTCCTTGTTTTAATTTGGATGGAGATGGGCACGCTCCAGATGCTAAGAGGTAACATGCTGGATGTCAGGCATCCAACATGCCAGAGGAGAGCATTTATCCATGCGAAAGTACAACTGGACTTTTGCTATTTAAAACTAAAATACTTGATTTTATTTTACTGTTTTACTATTTTTGAAATTCTGAGCACATTTTCATGTTAGGGACTGTCAATTGTTGCATATTTCTCCTCTGCGTGGGTTGAGCCTGAACTTAGACTTTTATATTGAGCCCTTGCGTGACTGAGCATCAGATTTTTATCATCAAAATGCTCCGAATGATTTTCTCACCATCTTGTTTTAGCCAGTCATGTACCTTCAAAAGAGACCGTAGATATAAATGTATATGCAACTCTTCTTTAATGGGTTTAAATTAAAAAATAATGCATTACAAATTGTTATTGTAATGTTTTATAACAATATAGTTGTGGATGCTTAATTTCAGGGGACTTTAC
The DNA here is from genome assembly GCF_011125445.2 of Fundulus heteroclitus. NCBI lineage: Eukaryota > Metazoa > Chordata > Actinopteri > Cyprinodontiformes > Fundulidae > Fundulus > Fundulus heteroclitus. Next base: position 15,992,179 of record NC_046364.1, on the reverse strand, counting down.
ATATACTTATGGGCTTTACTCTTATATTCATTTGTGTTTTTAAATATTAATTTGAACTTTTCTATTTCCAGGGTGGAATGGTTATACAACCTAAAATCCTCAATGACTTTATTGTGCATTTTATCTATTCTACACTCTCTTCTTGGCAGAATTCAAGGAATCCATCTGAACACGCAGGTTTCCTGGCACAGACCCAGCTTTTAGGAGCATTCCGCAAATTTTCAACATGATTCAGATCAGAGCTTTCCAAAAGCTTAATGTTAGCTTGTTTTATCCATTCCAAAACCCAGTTTGGTTGGGATCATTGTCCTATTGAGACAATTAGTTTTGTCCAAATTTGAACAATCCATCCAAAACTGATGCATTGAAGCTCAACTGAAATTTGCAGTTGCCAACATGGACAATCCAGATGCCTTCTGGAGAAAGTTTTAATTGTCAGGACAAGCATTATTTGACCAGGATGACAAGAAATAGGTTTGTAGGGGGCAAGATACGGTTTTTAAATCTAAAAACATCAGATGAACTGACAAAACATGATGGTGCTAGCATCATGCTCTGGGACTGCTTCCCTGCTAGTCTTACTGGTCTTTGTGCAAAGTAGAAGATCTACATCCAATTTGTTGAACATCATCCCAAACCAGCCGAGAGGCCATTGCATTTGGGTTTTCCTGTTAACAGATTCTCTGACAAGGGGGTCCAGGTGGGATTGCTACAAGCCAATGTAGCAATACATTGGCTTCATCTCTACTGCCATAGGCCTCAATAAGGAACTGGTTAAAGTTCAAAGTCATAACTAACATTTTTTTGTGATTTTCACATTGCTTCAGTCAGTATAAATTGTACATCACATATTTTTTTTAATTGCAGTACAAGAGACTTCATTACAGCGAATGCTTTGTTCATTCTCTAAGACAAACAAAAGCGATCCTTTTTCAGAGCTCCTCAAAGAAAAAAGCCAATTTTAAGAAATCTAAAGTTGTTTTTCTGTGTTGTCAGTTTGCCTGATTTAATTCACAACAAAAATTGTAATAACAATTTATAATGAACAAAAGTTGCAGAAACATTTTCAAAACATCTGCAGCCACATTTCACAACAACATCTGCTGCAACTATAGACAAACACCCACCAGCTTACTCAGACGTTGCCTTCTTGAGCAGGTCCGACTCATTGCACACATCAAATGGCATCATCCTGTTTGGATGACAATATTAAAAAGCAGTTTATTCTCACAACTGTCATGACAACTGTTGATTATTTTCTGGGTGGAAAAACAATCTCAAAAAGCTGCTCAACTGAAAAAAACCTGAACTGAATTAAACAAGAGACAGAACACTTTCCAGTCACAAATTTCAAAAGTTCAGCTCACACTTACATGATTCGGCGTGCTCTCACTGAGTCTTTATTGGCAAACCGATCCAACACAAATGGGACATGTCATAAACTGGGCAATGATATAACAAAATGCTTTACAACAGGCTATAAAATTTAGTGTATGAACACATTACATTTTAAAATCTTCCTTACAATCTTGATCCGGTGTTATATCTGTGATTTATCGTTTTTCAGAGGTCATTCCAAAACTGATATACAAGTATCCTACTCAAAAGGAAAAGTGAACATTTTCTCACAAATATTTTCCCAAGAAGAGTTTTTTTTCCTGTAATTCAGAAACAATTGGCTGTTTCTTAATCATCCTTCAGTGACTTTGAAGATTCATGCAAACGATTAGTTGTTTTTCTCGGCTGCATGTGGCCCACAAACACCAGGGCTGAGTTAGTTTAGAGAGCCCCTAAGTGAAGGCCAGGTTAGAGTCTGGGGAGTAAAAGAAATACTCTTATGTGAGTGAGCTCTAACTCTGTATACAATATCTCATTGAGAAGTACATTATGTTTTGTTTCCATGAGCCCTTAACACATGTTTGGTTATATAATACTTTATACCTTTAAGAGTGGAAAAGGCCATTATTCCATGTAAAAAGACATCATCTGAACCATGGCAGTAAATTCCAACTTAGGTAACAGAGGGTGAAGAAGTGTGAAAAACTGTGAGCATCACTTTTGTTGGCTCTATAGATTATTTAATACAATAAGGATGAAATAATTCTGCTGTTGCCTAATTAGGAGAGCCAATGAAAACTTTCCTTAGATTAACTGCACTGGTATGCATACATCCCCCCCCCCCCAAACAAAAAAAAAAACATGATTGATCATCATGGACCTTCCATCTGTTATTTATAGTTATATTACATTTAATTATGCCAGAAACCACATTGGTTCACAACACACAACCTGAAGGGAAATTTAACCGCTGTGTGTTGCTTCATGCATTTGCATTATTTCACAGAACTGTCTTGCAGAACGGCATTGTGAGGTCAGACACTGATGTCGGATGGGAAGGCCTGACCTGACATGAACACGCTGCACATCCTTTTATAGAACACAAAACGTTATTCTGTCAGGATGAGGTTAGGACTCAGAGCAAACAGTCAAGTTCCTCCACAACAAACTTTCATATTCTTGTCCCCATGGACTTTGCCTTGTGCACTGGTGGGCAGTCATGTTGGAACCGAAATGACACTCCCTGGACTGTTCATACCCAGTTGGAGCCAGAAAACAACTTAAAATAGTGAGTTTTCAGGAAGAATTTAAAAGACTCTGCCGAACAAATGTCAAAGGGTAATTTGTTCCAGAGACTGGGGGGCTGCCATAGCAAAAACACTCCTCTGCTGTAAGAGCAACTGGCTCTCTTTTGGGTAGTGAGAGTTAAGTAAAACAGTTAAATATGTGGGTGCCAAGCCATTTAAAATTTTGAACGTAAGAGAAAGAATCTTAAAATCAATGCAAAATGCCCAGGCTGCCAGTGTAACTCAGCTAAAACTGGGGTGATGTGGTCATGTCTTCTGGTACCTGTCAGCAGCCCTGCAGCGGTATTTTGTACTGCCTGCAGATGACAGAGAGATGATTTATCAAGTCCAAAGTATAGAGAGTTGCAATAATTGAATCTAGAGGTTGTGAAGGATTGGACGAGGGTTTCGAAGACTTTTGGAGAAATATAGAATTTGGGTTTGGCAGTCAGTCATAATTGATAAAAACAGGTCTTGATCACTGAAGACCAGGGGCGGACTGCTCATCGGGAGAATCGGGAGTTTCCCCGGTGGCCTGGATGATGGCCCGGCCTGCTCAGCGATCGCAGAGGTTCTGGTCACTCTTTATTAAAAAAATTGAGCAGCTCTGTTGTCAGCGACTTTTCAGACCAATGCTCCACAGATTTATTCATTTTTAAAAAACAACTTTTCGTCTTTTTTCTGTTATTAGAACATGAGGTGACTGTGATTCTCTCTCCACTTCTGAAGTCAGTCTCACCGTCAGCTGCTGCTGTCTCATCCTGGCTGGACACCCCGCATATGAAACTTCATCCCCCCTGCAGACAGAGCAAAGAAATTAGTATCTCCACTCCATTTGCACTTTGTTAAAACATGTAAAAATGCAGTACAGAGAGAGACACAGCAAGTTGCATGCCGGTCACCTTATAGACGATGTAAAATGGAGCAAAAAGTAAAAAAAGAAAGGGGAGCAGACAGGGAGAGGCTGAAGAGGAAACAAGCGCTGGCCACAGATGCAGCAAGGTGCACTAAACTGAAGTTTTTCCCCATAAAGGAGCAGTCAAGACATAAACACTAGAGGCGAAAAGTGAAAAGGCCAGCAGCCTATCCTGCACAATGGTTTAATAAGGAGGTTAGCCTCACTGTGAGGAACCAAGGGTCAAAACTGACTCAATTAAACAAAGGTGAACAAAGAGCCAATGGAGAAGAACTGTAATGCTAAAATGTCCTTGAATTCAGATTTAGTGTACCCTGTATGAACTCAAATGGTAAATTCTAAGAACATTGAAATCATTGTTATACAGTTTTATTATTTCAATTTGTTTAACCTGGTAAAATCCCACTGAGTTTAAGAAAATATTTGCATTAGTCAATTAGTAAATAAAAAAAAAAACGAAGTGGGTTCAAATTATTATTTTTTCTTTACAAGAAAGCAATGTAATTTCAGTGAGTAGCAGTAAGTGCTGCACTAGCTCCTGCTGGCATGGAGGTGGTGAAAAGCACTGCAATAACAATGCAGAGCAGGAACCCTCAGGTACCCTGTAAGAGCACAAAACACACCTGCAGGTTCTAAGGTTATACAGGTGTTGGCGTGGCCTGAGATGGTATGAAATTCCCGGCCTGAATTATCGACCCAGTCCACACCTGATGAGGACATTTGTTTCTCGAATTTAGAAGAACTATCTAAAAACTCGACCAAAGGAGCAACGTGGAGCAAGAGGACCAAGGATATCAGGTGACCTAATAATGGGGCTATGATCACCGAACACAATGATTTTGGTTTTTCTTTTATTTGGGGTAAGGGAATTCTGAGTCCGCTAGTCTTTAACATCTTTTAGACAGTTAAACAGGGTGCCAGAGACATATGGATTAAAAGTTAAATATATTATAATCTTGTGCTTTATAAAAATATATATGTAAAGTGTGAACACAATAGGAACCAAAATAGAGCCTTGAGGTACTCCACAAGAAATTGGTTTAAAGGAAGAAGAGTGTTCCCCTCTAGATAATGAAATAGACCTGTCAGAGAGGTGTGCCTTTAAAAACAACAGTATGTTTGAATCTTGATTACAGAATGCTGTTAATGAATGTATCAAAGGCAGCAATTAAATCCAGAGTAAACAGATCATTAAACTTTTAAAAGTGCTGTCTCAGGGCTTTGATGGGGTTTAAAACCAGATTGAAATTCTTCTCAAACACCGTGAGTATTTAAGAACATCTGAAGTTTATTAAAAACAGCCTATTCTAAAATTCTGGGCAAAAACGGTAGTTTGGAGACTGGCCTGTAGTTAGCGAGAACATTTAGATCAGAGGATCAGAGTCCTCTTTTTAATCATCAGCTGCACAACAGCATGTTTGAATGCAGCTGGCACATAGCCAGATAACAGAGGTGTTTAATATGTGTAAGATACTACAATTTACACAAACAAAATAAAAATGTGCACATTGTTAGATGATCAGATGATAGCAATCCACATTGGTCAATGTTCCATGTTCAATTTCAGGATTGGTTGACATATAAAAAATTTTTTCAGTTTAACCTTGTTAAACTGTGGAACCCTGTACCTTCGACCGGATGATACAGTCTGTATTCATGATTTAGAGAGTGGTCAAGATTAAAGGTGATGTTATTAGCTAATCTCACCATATTATTGTTTTAGGGGGATTCGTAATGTTTCTCGACTGGACGGACTACAATCTCAGAGCAAATTTTGATTTGATGAAGAAGTTTAGATTCTTTTCACCAATGGAAACACTTTTATACCACAATGTATTACACTACTATAAAACACTCAATATCACTAAGGTATAAAACAAAAGAATTTCTTTGCTTGCTCCAAAGGACTTTAGGCATCAAAGGAAATATGTCTGTTGATTTGTTTTTTTACAGACCAGTTCAATGTGGCTTTTCCAACAGCAGATGGCTAGTAATGTCTCCTAAGTATTTGTAAAAAAGCACAATGCACTTAGGGAAGACCTGCTCTCTTGATAACTGGCAAACCCTGAACTGTCCGCTGCATTGCCAGACAGAGACCTGATTTGTCACTCCAGAGAACACGTCTCCACTGCTCTAGAATCCAGTGGTGGCATGCTTTGCACCACCGTATCCAATGGTTTGTATTGCAGTTGGTAATGTATATTTTGGATAGAGCTGCTCAGCCATGGAGACCCATTACATGAAGTTTTCTATGTTGTATTCTTCAGTCAAATGCAGTTTTTAGATCTCTATCTGTTGGCTCTTTGCATTGTGTTCATCAGCATTTACTGACCCTGCTCTCTGATTTTACATAGCCCACAAACTTATGTTTGTACAAGCAATCTGCTTGCCTAGGGGCATGATTTTAAACACTTGAGGCCAATAAATTGATTGGAACACCTGAATTCAATGATCTGGAGAGGTGGCAAAATACTTTCAGCAATATAGCAGAGGAACATGAGAAGTACCCGGTGTATACTTTCAGAAGGAATACATAGTCCCTCCAGCCAGATTTGGGTTATCCTAGGTGTCTCCTCCCAGTGGCATGTACCCAGACGGTATCTGAAGGGAAGCGCCCTGGTCAGATGTCTGACCCACCACAATTGCCTCCTTTGCTTTTAAATCAGCTCTCTATTTATCACGACAGACTGGACCAGTACCCACATTACTGCAGGAGGTACAGAGTTATCTATCACCATTACATGTCAACACCAAAATACTTAAACTCCCCTGCATTTGGGCAGAAGTATATGGTGGCAGAGAGGTGAAAACACACAAATACATGAATGCACTGCTTAAAAAGTACTCCAAACACAAAAAGGAGGCTAACACACAAAGCACATGCAATGGAAAAATGCAGCAAAAGAAAAAAGCTGCAATCTCAGAAATTAGACACACAAACTGCAAATATGGTGCAAACACAAATGATGCTGACACAGAAACACACAAAACACATGCAAAGGCAAAATTCTGCAAGTAGCAAAAACAACAAGTTGAGAAAAGCTGTAAACTAGCTCTGCATAGCAGAGTTGACCACCAACCAAGCCATATGGGACCAGACCCAGTGGCCTACGGGAAGCCCAAAGGAAACTTGAATAGAAGAAAAGGTAAATTTTCCTTTGCGTCATTTTAAACACTAAATCTTTTACGATATTATAGAACAGCAGCATGTATGCATCCCTAATATTAGTGTACTTGAGACTTTAACTTATCATAGTAGTTTGCATTTCTGATGTGTCAATCACTGCAGTCGGAGGACTGTAGGCGGCAGACTGTTGTCCACCCCCCGGTGGTCTGGAGCGCTTCGTTATGTGCAGCTGAACAGGGAGACGTTGTGCAACAATTATGTTATTTTAACCAAAACCTTTCTCTCTCCCACCACCTGCACTGGTTTAGGGGGCATCAGAGGACAGAGTTGGACTTACGTAGGAGCCCAACTGCTTCATCTCAATTGTAGCTAAGCTGCTGCTACAACAAAGCACATCATAGAAGATGGCTGATGACAACACAGGCAAACAAGCTCGTCATAAGCACCCACTCCACTGCAAAATACCTCTGTTGGGATTTCAGTCCAGTTTATCGTTCAGGTAAACACCCAGGTACTAATAAGAGTCCTTAACATCAGTCCCCGGATGTCAACCAGTGTCGGTGTGATGGGCCTGCGGCTGCACCATCTCTTTGGTTTTCCCCTGTGTTGATATGGAGATGGTTCCACTATCACTAGTCCACAAAGTCCTGTGTCCACTATCTGCACGCTGAGTTGCCTTCACCTGTGATGAGGCCTGCTATGGCAGAAGCATCTGAGATATTCTGAAGGTGGAAACCTGGTGAGTTGATTGAGAGGTCTGCTGTGTAGAGGGTGAACAGGAGCAGTGGCAGCACACTTCCATGCAAGCCCCCAGTACTGCAGACCAGCCTGTCAGAGACACAGCCCTGTGTCCACTGGGACAAGCCCTCAGAAGTTGTGAAAAGTACTGAAAAAAGTATTCTCGGTGGTTTAAGAGTTGTATAAAATGTCCTAATTATGAACCTTAAAGGTTTGATTGCTGGCTTTGCACCAAATGCAAGAAGGTGGTTTCATAAATGAGACAATTCTTGGACAGAACCCGTCACAAATATTCCCACATCCTTCCAAAAAGTTTGAAAAGTTAGTGTCTTTCCTACTGAGAATGACTCATTTTATGTGTCTGCTCATTTTAAAATAAGACATTTTGCTTTGCAATTCTTTTTTTTTTTTTTTTGCTTGGACACGTCTGTGGAAACTACTGAATCTTAACTTACTGAAATTGAAATAAGTATAAAAAAAACCTGGAGGCAGACAGAAATGTTCTGATTACTGAATGTACTTTGACCTGCAATAAATATTGGAATTAAATTGTTTATGACAAGAGTTTTAATGATGTATAAGTCTTGAATAAATTGCAAAAAGTAAAACATTGTGTTTTTAGTGATGCAGTTGCAGAAATATCTTTGCAAAAAAGTGACTGGATGAATTTTGTGGTCGCACAGGAAGTTTACTACATGTTAATGTCCCTTGCAGGTTATCAGCAGAAAGCTATTTGCAATGCTAAACATATTTGCCCCACTACTTTCTATTGTAAGATTGCTGCTGCTTCATATTTTCATTGATGCGTTAGGAGTTGGATTTTTGTGCCTTTTACAATCATCTTCGAGGGTTTCTAATTTCTGACTGCCAATTTAACCGAGCTGCTCCCTGTGCTCTTGCACAACCTCGAGGCATGCATATTTTCTTTGTACATGAATGGCGATTAGCACATCTCTGCCAATCACTACAATTTACATTAAATTCAAAATTAATTTCACACTTTTTTCCCTCTGTAATTATGTCAACAGCTGCTGTGAAGCCAAGCTGCACACATGAATTTTAATAGGGTTTTCTTTGAAATCCCTCTGAACTTTGCAGAGAAAAACAATATCTCTCTTGCAAGCTCGCAAGGATGTATAAGCATCATAAAAGCCTAGAACTCAAGCTGCAAATTGATTGTTACTGGACTTATGAAGTAAATGAGAGAAAATGTTTATATCAGCACAGATCATTGTTTCTGATGTCTGCAGCGAACGACCTCTGAACTATTCCTGAATATTTCATACCCGGTATTATCTGACAGCGGTCCTCTATGCAGTCTCATGCGGTGACGATATCTGTGGTCTGGTGTTTGTGTCCGTTTCTCTTTACCTCATATCACGTTAAAGCTTAAGAAAAATGGTACCTGCTAGGCCCCCCTATCTCCAGCAGGCTAATAAACCTGCGCAGAGCCAGCCTCCGCCCTGCGCGGGGTGATCACCGCCCTGCTGGGCTGAACATCTGATTATTTACCACACATAGAAATATACTGGTGCGGTCAGCACATACGCTTTACTGTGTTTGTGTCCATCACAGACGGCAGGAGAATGGGTGAGTGAAAGGGGCAGGCGTTATGAGGCAATAAACATAAAAATAGGCAGGAGAAAGAAGGGGGGGGAGAAAAAAAAAAGGCAGAAAGAGAGGCAGGATCGAGGGGTCATGATTGTAGTAGTCAGGCTCTCGTCTCTTCACAGCAGGAAGCCCACGACCAGCAGCCCTACAATTACACTGCCGTTTAGGACAGACAGAAGAGGGTGGGAAGCCTAGACCTATTAAAGCCAACCAGGGACCTCTGGATTCATAGCCATCAGCTCAACCCAAGCTGAACACATGTTAAAGGAAATGAGGGACTAACTAAAATATTTGTTACTTACACCATATAAAACAAAAATGGGTTACACTACCCCTTTTTTTGTTTTATTTATTTAGAAAATAATTATCCACTACATACTTCAATTGCATACTGGCTGGCTAAACATCCTTACAGTTTATAACAGCTACATTTTCCCTAGATGGAAGTAGTATCTTTTTTTTAATAAAATGCATTTGCATCCCTGAACAAACTTGTCCAGCTGCTGTCACCCAGGTTTTTATTATGCCAAATATGGTGTTTACAAAAAGGTTTTATGTTGGTGGAAATGTAAAATGAAACAGTGAGTTTTTAAATCTTGTCACGTCTTTGACATGTAAATAACGTTCATGATGCATTCCTTTTACACACTCAGCTTGCATACAGTTGTATATATACAATGTGTGAACTTGCAGTCATATAGCGTAAAGGGTGGCATGATATATTGCCATTAATGTAATTTTATTTTTGGAGGATTGCAGGGGTTCTAAAACTTCATGTTCAAATATTGAATCTGATGTGGATAAGGTGAACGGTCCAGAATAACTAGTGATGAGAATAAATCCGTCCGTCCGTCCGTCCGTCCGTCCGTCCGTCCGTCCGTCCGTCCGTCCGTCCGTTGTCTTCCGCTTATCCGGGGTCGGGTCGCGGGGGTAGCAGCTTCAGTAGGGAGGCCCAGACGTCCCTCTCCCCAGCCACTTGGGCCAGCTCCTCAGGAGGAATCCCAAGGCGTTCCCAGGCCAGCCGGGAGACATAGTCCCTCCAGCGTGTCCTGGGTCTTCCCCTGGGCCTCCTCCCGGTGGGACGTGCCCGGAACACCTCACCAGGGAGGCGTCCAGGAGGCATCCTGACCAGATGCCCGAGCCACCTCAACTGGCTCCTCTCGACGTGGAGGAGCAGCGGCTCTACTCTGAGTCCTCCCCGGATGACTGAGCTCCTCACCCTATCTCTAAGGGAGAGCCCAGACACACTACGGAGAAAGTGTGAGTGAGAATAAATCACTTTTTAAAAAAAACTAGAGGGTTTGTTTAGTTTCCAGTAAAGAGTAACTGAGCATAAGACATTTTTACTTAAACTTGATTTATTCAGTCATCACAGATGAACTAAAAAAAAAAAGAAGTACCTCTTTAAAACACAATAAACACTTTAAATAAAGCATGATAAGACACTGTTTATTAAGAACCAACTGAAGTAATAGTTCCCTGGGTTCCCTGAGGCAGATGCCAGATTGTTCTTGCTTGCGGAGTGGTGACCAGGCCTCCCATCATTTGTTACTCATTGCGTTCACTATCTTACATCCTTGTTGTCCTCCTTGCAGAGCCCCTTTGCTTCCAGTACATGGTTCCCCTCCTGGATCTCAGTCCGCTGCCTGCAGCGTCCTTTGGAGAACTCATGCGCTACAGGATTCCCTTCTTTAACTTGCTCCATTTAAATGATCTAATCCCATTGAATGAATTTAAAGCCATGTTAAAATGTCATGTAATTGAAAAATGTAACTGCCCTATGTGACCTGTCTTTTCCTCTATGTGAGATTTTATCTATGTTGTACTTCTGTTTGTATTTTAACTGGTGTGCCGTCTTGGCCAGGTCTCCCTCGAAAAAGAGATCTCAATCTCAAGGGACTTCCTGGTTAAATAAAAGGTTAAATAAATAAAAAATCTCTAGTTGCTCTATTGGATTTGCTGTCTGGACTCCTAATAATTCAACCATCAACACACACCTGCATGTTTATCATCCGATGCTCTGTGATCTCCTCCTTCCCCTGTAAGAAAGGACAAAGGCTTGTTACAGACCTTCCACCCTCAACGCTTAGGGGGTATACTAATAGGTTGTATTAGGTTTAACAAAAAAAATAAAAATAAATAAATATCCCCTCTTTCCTGGAAATGCACCATCACCAAAAACAGTGAGAACCAATATCTCATGTTCATCCTAAGATAAGATAGGCTTTATTGATCTCACATTGGAGAAATTCACATGTCACATTGGCTCAGTAATCAGGATCAAAAGGAGTAGGTAAGAAAAAGAAAATACAAAAAGAAATAAGGCAGAGGATGTCTTATGTACATTCACGGTGACTTATACGCGTGTGTATTGCCATATATTTGGGTGTAGTAGCGGCAGAAGTCACTTCTTTTAGGATTATAGCACAGTGTGTTAAATAGAATTGCACATTAGTTATTGCATGTTGGTTATTACAGTTACAGTTGTGGTTACAGTTATAATTATAGTTATTGTTACAGTTATTTTGCAGCAATGTATAATCTGATGGCAGCAGGAATGAATGACCTGCGGTCGTCAAAGGTGATTTTGTCCAGCAAACACCTCTTCATCATAGCAGTCCTGAATCCCATTTCTGAATGCCGAATAAATATTTTCTTTCCTTGCTTCTGTTAGTTTTTTTTTTTTTTTGTTTTGTTTTTTTGCAGCTCCCGATCAGCTGTGGCAATCAGTATGACTGGGAGCAGGCTGATTACAATAAACCATTTAAACCATCCTCTGTTGTCCCAAGTTTTTGCCTGCCCTGCACAAATGGTCTCAAAAAGATATGACAAGTCACTGTCTGGCTACAAGCTTCTGAACTTTGAAGGTATTATTTTTTAGGGTTCCATCTTTTACAGAGCAAATACATTATTTAACTTAAAAAAAAGGCATCAAATCATGTGCTTAACCATAGAATTATAATTTTTAAAAGAAAAAACAACACAATTAAACATATTATTGTAAATTTGAGCCAGGCAAAGTTGATTAAATACATAAAGACATTCTAGGACACTTTACAAGAGCAAGCTGGAGCTCTTGCCATAAGGAGAGGTGGCAGGCAGGGTGACAGAGGCTTGGCCTGAGTCCGAGGAACACACTAGGGTCATGCACGGGCGTTGAGAAAAGAAATAAACAGTCCTCTGACTGTTAGGCAAGGCTTGTGGAAACAGTCCAGGTTCAGAAATCTGAAGCTTTGCAGAAGTCCAACAAGGCAAGGTCATGCAGGCTTAGTCATCTCACAGGTGTGTGAGATGAGCTTGATTAAGGCACAGCAGGGAGGGAGGCACACAGGTGCGCTGCATGATTCTTAATTAGTGCAGAACAGGAGAGCGTGGTGGAATGCAGACAGACCAGAATCATGACACGTTTTTGTAATTAAACAGCATTAGACTTGTTTTATGGACAAGTAAACACTTTTTTCAGACACAAACAAAAAATACCTACTGCATTTCGTTAGTATGACTGAGTCTGCTATAGTATAGTGGTTTAATTCTGCGTAACTAATCAATTCTTATGTCTTTTTTTTTACAGCAACAGTGAACTGTCATCTGCAGACCAACACACATTTTACCTGGGTTTGAGAAAGCTGTTGTCATTTTTTAGCAACACTTTGCCTAAAACACACGTACCTTCAATGTTTTCATTTGGGAAGAACTCCACATGTGACTAAAATCACATGTGGTTAAAAAGCCTTTAGTTGACTCACATCTCGTTCTGTGGACAACCTTTGCCCCGGGAGAGATATTTGCTTGGTCTCCTTCTGTTTCTATTTTATTGTTAATAATTCAGCTCATAACATGCTTTCCATGCAGCTCCAATTAATTGAGTGTGGGTAAAACCCTTCCAGTAAGAGTTGGTTTCCTCTTTCATAAACTAAGAGCTGTGGGGTTATTAATGACCAGTATGCTATAAACTGCAGCCAGATCTGCTAAAAGAAGCAAAGGAGGCAGAAAACAGAACCAGGTCCCTGCCCTGTCAGTCAGCCCAAGTATCTGGTGAGCTGTTGATGGAGTAGACAGAGTGTTTGCGTACTCTAGCAATTCAACATAAAATTTTATTATGGCATAATTACTTGCACAGTAAATTTGTCCGAATAAAATTTACTCAAATTGTAGAACTTTTACTCAGAAACAGATAATATTTGGTGCCTCTCAAAAAGATGTCCTTCAATGAAAATACATTTTATTGAAATCTCCACTGTACAAGTACATGGGATTCAAAGAATTGACTAATTGCATTGGGCAACTCCTCAGTTCAAAATGATTTCCAAGCAGCTTTAACGATCACATGTTATCCTCAGGCAGGTTTGACTTGAGGTAAAAGAGGTTGACGCAGCTGTAAGTAACTTTTTTATTCATCCTAGTTATCAGTTTGGGTTTTGCCTTTTGAGGCATTTATTTATTTTTGGCCTCAGATAAACACTGTACTGCAGAAACTCAAGAATAAGAAGAAAACAAAATGTAGATTCGGAAGCCCTCATTCATTGTGAATTTTTTTCTCCTTTTGGGGTAACGACATACCAGGTGGTCCTTTCACATTTGTTTAAACAATCAGTATAAAGTAATCTTTTCTAATCCACACAATTTGCTGTAAGGTAATGTGTTCAAGTGACTTTAAACAATATAAACCCCTTAGAAGAATTTTGGTCTGTTAATAACTGAGAATGTACTGCAGGGACACTACATCGCTTTGAAGTATTTCTTTATTTAAAAAAAAAGAAAAAAGCAGCACACACTCGTCTGCATCGACAAATTGGCACAATTGAAATGATCCTTGAACAACTCTTATTTAAGGCAAATCTTTCTGGAGAGACAAAGTGCAGCTTAATACCCTATTTTCATTGATTGCAGCTAGTTTTAATTATGATGTTTCCTAATTTTGTACCAAAATTGGGATCCCATAATTGACACATAGTGCCAATATGCATGTGACGCTGGTGGTGCTGGAGGATATGCTTTACTTTTGATGAGGATGGGAACATCTGTAGTTCCCCCAGGCTTGCGTACAATCGGGCTGTGTAGACTGGTTTTTACTGCTGTTTTAGTTATGATGCCTCAATTCTGTTTTTGTTGGTGATATCAGCTTTTCCAACAGTCCAAGACGCTGTTTCTCTTTACTCATTTTTTTTTTATCATGCTTACAAACAGTCTTGCTCAGATCCCCGAGGAGCACACCTGCTTTCCTAAATCCTAACACGGGTTTTCAATATCCAGGAAATGTTTTATAAATGGGCTATATTAATAGTTATAGGTCTGGAGGAATGATCAGCATGGTCGTGTTCTAAGGTGCCCAGTCAGCAGTTTTGTAGCTTTGACTTTTGCATCATGGTTTGGGCTGCATGGATTAATTGCTGCAATAACTGCGTTGCATGAATCCCAACTTCTGTACCCATAGATTTACCTTGTCCTCCTAAAAAAAAAGCACATCTAATCTATAATTGTTCTGCATGTATGCACACGCAGAAAGATCTGAGGGGCGGAATGAGGGTGGGGAAATATTGCTGCAAAGTCAGTAGACCAACAGGGAGGTCATCAGCATCTTCAAAGCTGCCTGCTTCAGTTGAGGACTCAATAGAAACCAATCGAACAAAGGATCTATTGATCACAGGGGCTAGAAGACACGGTGCCGCTGGTGGGTTGTGTGCAGGGGAAAAAAAGCCGTAAGCCCAGCGATAACAACCGTGGCCTTCGCAGGCCTCTCCCCTTTGTCTCGCCTCGTCTCAATCACATTGTTCTCAAACATCTCTGCAGAACCTCCCGCTGTTTTCACACCCCGCGCCTCTGTCTCAGCGAAACACGCACACACACACAACTGTGCGCAAGCGCACACAACCCACCCGCTTCATGTCTCTCAGAATTAGTCACACTTATTTTAACCGTAATAAAGCAGCTTGAACAATGGTGCTTTCTTCCCCTGTAATCAGGTTGTTGTGTTTTCGCATCATGATCTCAATCAAAAGTCAGGGATTAAAATAAACGTACAAATTAACAGCTACAACCACCAAAAAAAAAAAAACACCCCTCAGCGGAGTCCAAGGATATAAACTGACATACAGACTTTATGTGAGTAGCTGATCTGGTGTTAGAAAGCATCCAATGTTAACCCGCATGTGCTTCCCTAATATCAAATTACACGTTGTTTATACCCTGTGGAGTTCAAACTGGGGAAAAGCATTTGCTGGTATCTTTCACTCCATACAAGAGGACTCTAAATGAGAAAAGCTATGAGAGATAAACGGATCTGACCACACTAACTCAGCTTTTCTCTGCAGACTTTTATTACACTTATTAGAAGGGATGGGCTGGACTCTTTTTTTAAGTAAGCGTCCATGGAGCTGTTATCAGTAGTCAGTATCTTCCCTAGAGTACATAGCAGTCAGGATCACTTCAGCTTGGAGAAAACCTTGGAGGTTATCGCTGGAGGCTTTCATAACAGATTTGTGTTTTCTTTAAAATAAGTCCAGTATTCCTAGTTATTCGTGTTTTTATAAAGCTTTACACTGCTATTACTGTTGCGTTTTACAGGTATTTTAATGGAAGCGTTTGGGGCAACGGTCCACGTGAAGCACTTACTGCACAGGAAATGTGTTAAGCGTTGGCATAATGAAGGAACAAACGTGTCGGGGGAATCTAAAAGGAAGGAAATGTTCACTGTTCTTCTGGATTTTCTGCAGTTTTTTCAAACATATTCGTAGTTTGCAAAAAAGTTTTGGCTCGGATAAACGTTGTGACACAGCTAACAGCGATTCACAGTTGTTTGGTAAAATGTTTAAAACGATTTTGCAAAGATTACTGAGTTGGTTTTGCCATTCAGTCATTAAGTGTTTGGGATAAACTATGTTAAAAAGCAAGATGCAAACCAAGGAAGCAGCTTACATTTACATTTTGACTGGTTCAGGATCCCACTGACGATCCTGGAGAATAGAAAATGACTTGAAGGACCTTGATAATAAATGCTGAATAAATCAATGTAATTTGAAATCATGAAAATCTAATAAAAACAATGATATCCGGTCTCTCTGCTGTTTTTCTACCTTAATCGTCTGCCCTTTTCAGTCCCCTGCCACTTTCCGTGTGCAGTTTCCAACCTTTCTCACTTACTCAACCAGCCTTCAGGTCCCCAAGCACTCTGTGCTTTACAGTGTGTGTGTTTGTGTGTGTGTGTGTGTGTGTGTGTGTGTGTGTGTGTGTGTGTGTGTGTGTTCTGCTGCAGTCCCCCAAATGATATCCAGCACAGCAACGGATCTAAAAGAGGTCAGTTCTTTGTTGCAGACAATTAAATCCAGCACATCTCTGAGTCCCATGTCAGACAAACAAGCACTGTTGCACAGAGCTGCGCACACATCCACAGAGGACAGTGAATATACATTGTTACCACAGAAGTGAGGTTCAAATACCACTCAACCTCACAGGGGAGGCTGATGACCTTTACCACAACAGCACAGTCTGTCCCTTTCCTTCTGTCACTCTATAGCTGTTTCACCCTCGCCTTTCATCATCCACGTAAGGTGCACCTTATAGGCTTTCTTATCCCTCCGTCTCTCCCGGGAGCTCTGCTCCTCCCTCTGTTCCGTAAAATACATCCCGTCCCCTTCACATTTTCCCTTTCATATCTTGAGCTTTCCTGACAGCAAGGGCAACTTTCTTCCTTCCATCCATCATATCTGTCACGGTCACTTTACAGCCACTCCCCGCCCCTTTCTCTTTGTTATTTGATTTGATTTCTGTGAAAAAGGTGATGCTGAATCGCCAACCATCTAGTGTGGAAGACTGCGACAAGAGATAGTCTGATATTACGTTTTTAACAGAAATTAATTTTTTTTTGAAAGCATCCATTATCTGTGTAACTTCAGTAATTATTGATGTGTGTGTATGTTGATCAAATCCACGATTCCATGAACAAACTAGCAGTTTATGTTGAGAGAAGGGCTTTGGTTATGCTCAGTACAAATGTGAGGAAAATTATAGTATATGAGTGTATATACTTCGTTAACAAAGAGGCTTTTTCACCTTAAAAAAATTGATTCTAAAAACTAAAATGCACTCACTGGCCTCTTTAGTAGGCACACCTTACCTGTACCGGTTTCAATCCGTTGCCTTCCCACAGTTCTTTGTGGCATACATTCAACAAGGAGTCACAACCGTGCCTCAGAAACTTTCGTCATTGATATGATAGCATTAGAAAGTTTCTGCAGACACACGACAGTCAAAGGTTTGGACTCACCTTTGTCATTCCATGGCTTTTCCTTATGTGTATGATTTTCTACCTTATTTAATTGAAGACACCAAAACTATAACTCAAAAGTATATAGAATAATGCTTCAAACACAAAATTGTGAAGTAACTCAAAAGGTGCACAGTCGGATTGAGATCCGTTGACATTAGAGATGGTTGGAGCACCATTAAGCCAAATATTATGTTCAAGAAAACCAGTTTGAGATTATTTGAGTTTTGCAGCATGGTCTGTGTTATCCTTCTGGTAGTAATCATAGTAAGATGAATATGCTGCAGCCATGATGGGATTAACATGGTCAGCAGCTCACCACCACATATACCTTTCTACCAGTGTGCAAAATACCTGTCAATATTTGGGGGGGTCCCCATCTCCCGATTGTTGCGCAATACCGATGTAAATTTTCTCAATATGCAGTATGCCTATAACATTACAATGTCAAAGTCAAAGTTGGCTTTAATGTCAATTCTTCACATTCACCAGACATACAAGGACTCGAGAGAACGTTTCTCATTCACCAACAGTGAAACAGATAAAGTGCACAGGCACAACAGATAAGATCAGTTCCTAATACTAAAATTTAAAAATTTTTAGTATTAATTGTTGTCAGCATTACGTCTTTCTTCTGTTTGGCACGCACATGCCTAATTTGCATACACGAACAGGATTGGCTGGCTCCACTTGGCAAAAAACAGAACATATTTCCCCCTGGGATCATTAAAGTATGTCTGATTCTGATTCTGATATTAGTGAATAAATGTTTTGAATTTTAAATACTGGACATGTTGAGCTTAAAATTTTTTTAGTGACCATTAGTGACAAAAAAATATTTGATTTTTTAATTTTAAGTTCTCATGGGTTAATCGGGGGGGTCGAGCCCCCCCGTATTTCGCACTCTGCTTTCTACCATCTGAACTGTTGATTCTTCAATTCAGATGGTGAATCAATTCACCATCTGAATCAACAGTTCAGATGGTGAATCAATTCACCATCTGAATTGTTGTGTCTCTGCTCTGTCTTCTGTAACCCCCAGTCGGTTGAGGCAGATGACCGTTCATACTGAGCCCGGTTCTGCTGGAGGTTTTTCCTTTCCGCTAATGGGGAGTTTTTCTTCCCACTGTCGCTTCATGCTTGCTCAGTATGAGGGATAGCTGCAAAGCCATGGACAATGCAGACGACTCTCCCTGTGGCTCTACGCTTCTTCAGGAGTGAATGCTGCTTGTCAGGACTTTGAAGCAATCAACTGGTTCCCTTGTATAGGAAATTTTTGACCAATCTGTATAATCTGACTGATTCTGACTTTGTAAAGTGCCTTGAGATGACATGTTTCATGAATTGGCGCTATATAAATAAAATTGAATTGAATTGAATTGATTGAAGGCATGATAAAAAAAACATGTTTACATGGTGTTTATACAGAATCCCAACTCTACCATCTACGTAGTGCATCTAAAATCAGCTGTAGTCTAAATTTGGTGAGCCTGTGTAAACTGCCTCACTATCCTGTTGTCAGCTGTCTGGACGCCTAGATGTACTGACTACTGGCTGATGTGCTATTTGTGCTAACAAGCAATTGAACAAAAGGGTTGGTGAGTGTATTATAACCCACACTGATGTACTGCTCTTGATCCACGTAAAATTTGAAGCAAACCCTCAGAGCAAATTCCACTTGCAGATGTAGATTGTCAATCATCGAGGTTGCCGTAGTCATTGACGCCTGCATAAAGGAAACCAGAAGTCATTTATTTCCAAGAAAGAAAGTCCAGGTGTCTCTTTTGAAATACTCAGAATGCTCCCGTGTTTCTGTATAACTGGGTAAATAGATGAATGACTTTTTTTTTCCACATAGCATATTATTTTGACCCAGGTGAAATTAATTTTCAAACACGCAGGAGATATAAAAGCTATGAAACTCACAAATAAACAAAAAGTATATTCAGGCTATTGGATAATCTGCTTTTAGTATCAGCTAAATATCTGTTCAGGTTTGTTTTCAGACAAAAATGTAAATACGGTTCAGTCTGTTTGCAGTTCATCTGCAGAAGAGAAATGAATGAGGCTAATGGAACATTTGGAAAGAAAAATATGTTGGATATCAACTTGAGGACGCTCTATACAGTGTTGCACTAAACTGAACAATAATTAGAAAGATTATTCACACAAAAAAGCAAGGTAATACTACTGTGTTCATGTCTCTGTTGGTTAAAAAACACTCTTTAGCCTTAAGTTTCCTTCATGGGAATTGCTGCAGCTGCAAATGGGCAAACTCTGTTAAGTATACTTAGACATGTTGGGAAATAACACTCAAAGCTCTAATCCTGATTTGGTCCCCCCACACACATACCCACCCCTTTTTTTTTTTTTTTTTTTTTTGAGGAAGGACCCTGCTGGTGAGGACATGAAGAAGAGGTGAAAGGGAGTTTAAGAGATGGGGGAGTAGAAGAAAAAAAACAGGCAGATAGAGGGCGAAGGCAGAGAGATAGGCAACGAGGTACAGCGCGCAACGAGGAGGAAATAGGAGGGAGGAAGGAGGAGGAGTTGATAGTTTGAGGGGTCGAACACCACCTGGTATTCCTTTACAACCACGGAAAATGCCTAGAGAAATGATAATAAAATAGAGAGAAGTTGCAGAGCCTTCTGTTGCTGACAGGAGCTGTGTATGCGCCCTGCAAGAGACGCGTGTGTGTGATGAATATTTCATGGCGGTTCATTAAGAAAAGAAAGTGTGAGGGGAGTAATTGTGTACGGGGGTGCGCGCGCGTGTGCACCCCTCGTCGCTCTGCGCCACGTCGCCTGCCTTGTGGCTGCCATCTGGCTTCACGCCATCAGAGTGCCACCCTCCAAAGCCCTCTCTCCTCGCAAAACATGGCAGCAGAGGAAGGGGAGGTGAGGCTGGAATACAGGAGAAAAAAAAAAAAAGAGGGGGCGGAGAAGAGAAGAGAAGAGGGAAGGGGACAGAGCCTCAAGTTAACTTCTCCGTTTCACTGATACCATGTGACGTCCACAGTATGGTAAAGAAAGACGTACAGCTGAATGCGAGGGGTAATGACAGCCCATCACAGATAATACAAAGTGATCCACTGTCGTCTCAGTTAAGGCAGTGCCATCGTACCTCGGCTCCAGCTGCAGCCGTACGGTCTGCATGCCGTTAGCCCGGCTGGCATAAAGCACTACATTTAAAGATGGTTCAATGTTGACAAAATGTCCCCAAATGAAGTCTTGGAAAAATCTTGGCTTTCTTGTCTTGCACGTTTGAAAATCTGGACACTGACACGAGAAGTTCACTCGTTTTATCGTTGCCGAGTCGATGGCGATCAGACGTAAAGCATGTTCTGTGGAGTAGAGCGACGTCTTTGCTAGCTGGCATGCTCTATAAACAGTGAAAGAAGTCATTTCAAAGCCACAGAGCTGTCAGTAGAGAAAGTGGTCCAACTGAATGAAGACAGTGAACACATTTCTGCTCCAGTCCCATCATCCCCTAGAAGCAGGTTTGAGCTCCTTCATACTCTTCATAAACTTTTACTATTATTTTTCATAATGCAGAGCCTAGTGGTTCACAGGCTCGTCCAGTTTTCGGTCACTAATCGAATTTTGGTCAACTATAGTTAAAAATAAATGTAAAAGCATTAATTGTACGCGCTTTTGAAAATGTTTAATACTGTTCAGGGTTGCAGGGAGTTTGGAGTCCATCCCTGCAGTTAAAGGCCGAGGGGCATGATGAACCCAGCAGGCCAGAGCCTCATCAGTTCGAGCCGCTGGCTCAAGTGCCGACTCAGTGATGCCCGAAGGCAGCGCTGCCGAGGCAGTGGAGGACAGGATGCGTCTTGTTTCTGAGGGGTAAAGTGATGTTCGTAGCCTCATCGCTAACATGAATTTGCTAACCTGAAACAAGATATGACCAATGCTGGTAATGCTCACAATTCCGACTCCTGACTCATTACAGGGCTGTGAGTCTGACTGAGATGCTTTTATACCCAAATGAGGGTCTATGATGACAACATTATGTACCAGTGACAAAAACATGTACTGTTTGAGCCAATAGGAAAATCCAACAGCTATAGCCACCATTCAACCCTAATTGGGCAGCACTGAGACAGTTTTAAGACATTGCACAACTGAGCATTTTCACATGAAAATTTTAAATAAATGCACAGTAACATTACAGTAGCACCCTTAGGCCCAATTTATACAGTTAATCTGCGAAAGAAAAAGCTTATTTTACTGTGAGTTACACTTTAACTTGTGTCTGCTGTGGTATTACCACACAGCCATCCAGGGGCTGTTCTAGACCAAATTTACCAGGGGGGGCATGGTGGGTCCAGTGTTTTTTCACAGGGGCACAGAACAAAAAAAAAAAAGAAAAACAATAAAATGGCAATATTTAACTGTGTAATAATATTAAGTGAGCCACTTGTGGCTCTGGAACTGCAGGTTTCAGACCCCTGATCTAGCAGTTGAAAACTTTGCCCCCTGCTCAATACGGCTAAGGCTAAACTAAAACGTCTTAAGTTTTAATATTCTTTTTAGAGTAAAGCTGTTTAGGTAAAAAATAATATTGGTCAAAGTGACCAATCAGTTATGGTTTCTTTGCCATTGCAAATAATAATGAGAGGTTTATTTAACATCATGCATTTAGTACAGGGGCCATAACAGTGGCCAGGACCATTTCTACAGGGGCATGGGCCCCTGTTGGCCCCTGTCTAGAACCGCCCCTGTAGCCATCCTTCTTCTCTTAGAGTCACACAACTCCTCTCCTCAGGTCCTCCCTTCGTCTTGTCTCCCCACATATTTCAAATGAGGCAGCGTCTTGCAAACCCATGACCTTCTGTTCATGCAGTTGAGTGGTCATGAGTATTATTGCGTACAGTATGTAATATCCATGTAGTCGACAGAACCGCCCACGGCTGCAAAGAAATTCTCTAAAATGAGATGCCAGGTGTGTGTGTGTGTGTGTGTCTGTGTGTGTCCATCTGGAGGGGTCCTTGGGGTCGCAGTAATCTGGCACAGCAATCTCGCACCGTAATCATCTCAGTGCTCAGCAGGTGGTGTGACAGAAGGATGGGGAGAAAAGTTTTTGCATGTTTTCTCTTAGCTTACACCTTTTCTGCCACGTAGAACTAAGTGAACTGTAAAACTTAGACACATAACTGCAAGCCTGACATGCACTAATACCTGCTGTTGAAAAAAAAAAAATCAAATTAAAACTTGTGTGAAGTTGAGACGTTGCACCTTAGTTAAACAGGAATAGTTTACACAGTCATCCATTCTGCAAAAAATGGTAGTCAGCAGAAAGAGCATGCACCACTACATCAAAAGACCCATTTCCCAGAATATTTTGAACAAATACATCCTTTTTCTGCCATGATTGAAGCACTGTATGGTTTCATAATGTGCATCCTGATTCTTTTTTATGCCGCAATGCAAGCTCTGAGCTCAATAGGAAAGCTATTCCAGGAGATCTAGGCCTTATCAAGCTGCCACACACAGGGATAATGAACTTGCCCAGTCCAGGAACATTATATGCATGCGAGTGTGTGCGCGTGCTCTGTTTCAGGTCAGTTTCTATGTTGTTACATAGTGATGAAGGGCGGCTGATTATCTCTACCTGGCACCCTTATCGCATCGGCACATGTGACACCTTTCAATAAGACTCAGTCCCCTCCTTTCATTGCTCTTCAGAATGGGCGCCAGGGAGATAAAGCGTGACTGAATATACTGTATGTGCATGTGTGTGTGTGTGTGTGTGTGTGTTGGGAAGTCTGAGGGGAGAGAATTAATGCCCGCATTAACATTTCCATATTCATAAACAAAACTTCTGCTAGGGACCGCATTGTTTGCAACAAGACAATACTTTCGATTTTAACTGTGCCCTTTAGTGCTGAATTCAAGTCTAACAAATATTCAGTTGTAGCCCTTGAATGAATGCAGAGTGCTTTCATCAATAACATGCAACCAGGTGTGCACAAAACCCTTAAAATGAATTGATGTTATGGAGACTTGGTGCCCCTTAAATGCCACTGGGTGCAACATTTATCTACCTGTAAGCTTTCAGACTTCTTTTTTTTCCTCCCTTAGAAATAATTAAAAAACAAACCTGGGTCACTTTCCAGCTTTGTCTGTCACAACTCCAGGTGTTTTAAACTTGAATTTTGGGGGCTACGTAATACATGCAATGCAGTCACATTTTTTTTTTATTTCTATTTGTTAAAAGAATGAAAACCAGATATACCGGTCTTTGCCTTTTCCACTTTTTTGTTGACTTATTAGATAAAGTCTTGCTAAATTATATTAAAATAAGATTAGACTTTATTCATCTCCCAAGGGGGCGATTGAATTGTCGCAGCAGCAGCAGACAGAATGAAAGGTGCACATCATTTAAAGTAAATTAATAATAAAAACAAGAAGAGCTAAATATTGCGAGCCAAAAGAGAAAATTAAATGCTATTATCTAAAATAAAGTGACAATAAATATGAACGCTATATAAATGCAGTATAAATCAGGTGAAACATAGATGTATTGGCAGGATTGTACATTTAGAGGGTCTTATTGCTGATAGGAGGAAGGACCTTCTGACGCTCCCCTTCCTGCACCGCGGCAGCCGCTGCCTGCTGCTGATGGAGCTGCTCAGAGTGTAACAGAGGGGGTGAGAGGCTTCTTGGTTTGGCCAACATCCTCCTCCTCCTCCCCACCTCTACTGTGGCGTTCAGGGTACAGGCCACAGCTGAACCGGCCCTCCCAACCAGCTTGTCAGCCGCTCCTCCAACAGACCGCAGCATCCAAACACTGCAGCATCTACCACATCCTGAGCCAGGCGCTGCACTCATTAAAGGACCTGAGTCTCCTCAAAAGGTGGAAGCGACTCTGGCTCTTTATCTACTCGGTGTTGGTGTTTGTGGACCAGTCCAGCTTATTGTTGAGATGAACCAGGTAACCATACTGCTCACACTTTCAGTGTCCAAACCCTGGATGTTTACCTGTGAGGTGGGAGAGGCCTTCCTGTGGAAGTCAATCGCCATCTCTTTAATCTGATTTGGTTCCGTGTGCACCAGCCACCAAAGTCCGTGACGACCTCCCTGTTCTCCAGGTCGTTTCCAGCCCACAATGTCTTGGTCATCTGAGAACGTCCGGAGCTGACAACTGGCAGTATTGTATCTGGACTCCAAGGCGTAAAAGGTGAAGGGGAAAGGCAAAAGCACAGTTTCCTGAGGCGTTTTGAAGCCTCACATACTGTGGTCTGTCTGTGAGCTAGTAGGTGGTCCATGCTGCAAGAGAACGGTCCACATCCTGCAGCTTCCCCTTCAACAGTGAAGGCTGGGTGGTGTTGAAGCGACGCGCTCTGGTTTTGTAATTTGTAGTTCACGACACATGTCATGCCATCGAGCAAACTCTTCCTGTGAATGATTTTTGCCGCTTTTGTCTAAAACCATCAGAAGCTACATGGTGTACTCACAAGTACTTTCTTTATTTTTGAAAGGCACCAAGCAAAAAAAATAAATCTTCCTACACATCTTGGCTGTTATGGTTACAGAAAGCACTGTGGCATTTTGGGTAATTCTGGCGCTGAACGTGACACATTGTCCCGTCTCCAACGCTGTGATTGGTCTGGTCTGTTTTAGACCACGGAAGATGGAGCCTTACCAGAATGTCTTACATATATAAGTCAATCTGGATAGCCAGGATAGGTCTTTAGCCCTCTTCTCACCTGTCTGGCATTGTTCTGTTGGACGCATACTTCCAGCTTCCTCCTCCATCTGTCCTTGCCTTCTGATTTCCAGGTTGAGTTCCCTACTGAACCCGTTTTCAGTTTTTCTCTGTCTCCTGGTCTGACAGCCTGCAACTTCTTGTCCAGCAGTGCTTGAGGATCAAGGGTGACCCAGTGTTTATTACTGGAGACACACCGTACTCTCCTGGTTGGAACAGCGTTCTCAATACGAGTTTCTATAACCTGTGGGGCACAGATGGTGATGTTGTCAATGCCCTCCATGTGAGCCACACAGCACTTCCCAGTCATTAGACACAGAACAGT
Source organism: Fundulus heteroclitus (assembly GCF_011125445.2). Taxonomy (NCBI): domain Eukaryota; kingdom Metazoa; phylum Chordata; class Actinopteri; order Cyprinodontiformes; family Fundulidae; genus Fundulus; species Fundulus heteroclitus. The sequence goes on along the minus strand of NC_046364.1, from coordinate 15,966,864 downwards.
CTGTTTCTTAACATACCTTCAGGCAGAGGGGTTGCTTCTTCATCATGAATATATATTAAAGTTTGTGGTTGCAATGTGAAAAAATAAAACAAAGGTGGAGAGGGGTTTGGATGGCTTCTTTGTATCGATTATAGAAAGCCACTGATTGCTAATAAAGCTTCAGAGATACAGACAACTTATTGATAGGAGTGCCAATAAGTGTGCCACCAGACATATTGAATATACGTATATCTATATATATATATATATATATATAGATAGATAGATAGATAGATAGATAGATAGATAGATAGATAGATAGATAGATGTAGATGTACATACAATGTTCTAACATATTTTATTCCCCACTGATTAAATATACCAAAGCTATATTAGTTTTTCAGCTTTCAATAGAAGAGGACATTTTTTAAGGCCTTATACACATCCTCAACTGCTGCGTCATACATGCTGCTGTGGCAACTTACTTTGGTGGTTTTTATCAACTTTTAAACAGTCTTTTAAAAGTTTGATTCCCATCTTGTGCCATTTCAAATAGCCGCACCGTAAGTTAAACCTACAAACGTGCGCCCGTTCGCTTCCCTGTCGTGACAAAAAAGAGCAAAGAGAACGGACAAGAAGAGAGAAGGAAGCATCCAGAGAAACGTAGAGCAGCGAGTCAAAGTTCTGGCTACCAAGTGTGTGAATGAGCTGAGTGTGGAACGCGGAGCCAGGCCTGTTGGCCAGTTTCCAGCCGGGATAGTGGGTGTCCCTGTGCCAGCTGGCAGCCTGTCTATCCCATCTGTGGAGCCTAGGAGAGTGTGCAGTAATCTCCTGGAGACAGCGGCTCAGCCCAGGCCAGATTTAAAGGGATATAGCCAGCTGGCCAGGCATGGACAGGTCTGCACGGCAGAGAGAGAGAAAGGGCAGGAGAAGGCCACAGAGGAGGGAGGAGGGGATGAGTGAATGAGCTGTGATAAAGCAGGTCAGGTGTAATGGTGAGGATGATAGGGGAGCTGAGGATTGCTGGTCAGGGAGCAATAAAGAGCACTGGTAAGAATGATTATAGTCCAGCTGCTGGCAAATAATGGAACCGGTTGAATGTAATGTCCATGGATTTAACAGCGAAAACTACAGTTCCAGAGGCACTAATGTGACTAACATGTACTTGTGTCAATAGTGGCTCATTTAAGGCTATATTTCTTCCCTCTGCTGCCTTTCCTCAATGCTGTGTGTTACAGAATTATTGCAGCTAAGTACGGTCTCTGCGCTCATTCAAAGAAATATAACAAGTCGTAGGCCAAGTAGCGCTGATATGCTATGGGTTTGATTCTCCCTCTGAATACTGCGACCAGGACGCAGAGCACAGCTGCATAATTCAGAATAATCCCTGCACCGTTGAGAAAGTTACCCCTTCAGATTCAGCCGGATTCAACTCCTGTTCATGATTCGCCACCGAAGCACATTAAACTGAATTTGAGCCTAAATCATGAATAAATTCACCTTCATCCATTCATTTTGTGACCAAAGTTAGTAAATATTTAATCAGTCAGGACATTCAATGCATTCACATATATAGTTCTGATAGTGTCATATCGTAAAAGCACAAAAACGGAAAGGCGGTCACGACATAATTTTCAAACTGTGCTCCCTTTAAAATATCATGAGTTTTGACGATGCACTTTAAGAGAACCCAGATTTTATTTCAGAAAAGCATCAGCCTACAAAAGCTCAGCTCACGTTAATGGAAAACTGTTTTACGCGTGGATACTTTGCCCAGACTTAGATGTACAATTGCTTGAAAGAAAAGGTTAGAAATGGAGAGATAAAAACAGGATCACACTGATGTGGAACCGAAAGACAGCGTGGGACTTTCACAGCAGACAACCTGATCCTAAAGGAGAAATGTTGCTACATAAAGTAGCTAAAGTTGCTCTTTCAGGTTGCCTCAGCCGCTCAGTTTGAACCTGAGAGCAGTTTATTGTCATAACAAGAAAACCAACCAGGCTGGGTTCCATGTTCCCTGAAAATATTAGCTACTTTCATCCCAACACAACCCTGATACATTCACATTAAGTCATTTTCCTACTAATTCATCCCCTTCAGGTTGGACGTTGGAGGAGCATTAGCTAACTCCACCAATCTAGACTTCCTTCTGTTGTGTTTCTACAAACATTTGCCGCCCTTTTAGGTTTATTTATTTTTATTCGGCAGGCTTTATTCTTTCCATATTCTTTCAAGGTGACATTATGATACGAGGAATAATGATTTCTGGCATAAAACCACTCAGCTGCAAAACGCTGTCTAGCACCGTAGAAGAGCAAGTGACTTGTTAGATTGAATTTTTTCTTGCAGTGGAGGGCCAGCTGTGGTGAGGAGCATTTTGTGATGAAGACATTGGGAGATTCAAACTTGCAGCTGGGGCCCCCCCCGACTCCATATGTTTACATCCAACGACGAAAAATGGCTGCATGCAGAAGCACTTAAACACGTAACGGCGCGCGCAAACACGCCGGTCGCATCAATCGAAGACAGCGGCTGCTCATGCGCATGTGGGCGCGCTCACATGTGAAGGATATCTTGGAACGACATGCACGCGCATGCACAGGTGCACTCAGCCAACGAGAGTGACACACGAACACGAAGACACTCCGAGACACACGTGCCGGCGGCGATCTCGAAAGAATAAGTGAAGCCTTGCAAATCCCCAGATGTGCAGGAAGACAGGGGGGTGGGGGTGGGAGGATGAGGAAGAGGAAGAGAGTGAGGGAAGGGGAGGGAGAGAGAGAGAAAGAGGAGGAGGGGGAGAGGAGAGTCTGGAAGGAGGGAAGATGGGGTACGATGGAGGGAGGGAAGGCGGTGGCAGGGGCTGGGTGTTTACGACTGTTTAAAAGGCAGTGGGTGCTGTGTGCAGATTAATAAACAGGAGGTAATGGCAGAAGGACTCTATATTTATTTTTTATCTTAAATGTTGCTTGTTTGTCGAGCTGGATGAATATTGACTGTGAAATTGGGATCAGGGGCGACACATGCCAGTGCTCGGCCTTATCTCTGGGATGCAGGCAGGCCTGGGGCCGTTATCGCTGCGCCACAGTGGCGTGCCGGCACTCCAGCGCTCTCAAAGCCGCCACATTCCCTTTGTATCTGCATGGAGAAGCCTGTTTACCTTTCACTAGCTTGATATTCCTATTAAGGCCACTGACTATTTACTCACTGCCTCCTCCTCTCCCTCCACAGGGCACATTGCTGCCTCTCATCTTTTCCTCTCTTTCCGTTTGTCTGCATGGCTGTGCCTATCTTGCTCTTTTTTACTGCCTGTCTCTTTGCAGTATACCTTTTTGTCCTGCCTCTGCTACTGACCTTCAGTTTAACATAAAGTTGGGGACATGCATTCACCTGCCAACAAGTATTAGGAAGGGAGTAAGTTTTATTGTGTAGAAAAATGATGCAGATTTCTTGGCATCCAACATAATGGGAGACTGTCTATAGCTGAATGTTATATAATGTAATGTGATATAATGAATCGACCCATTTTAAACAGTGAACTTAATGCTCAGATGAAGATGATTTGTTTTACATTAGGCCTATTTATAGCTCTGTTAGATTTATTTTGTATGTATTAAGTTATAAAATGTGAGAACTTGGGTTTAAACATGTAATTGACTAACAGAAGTTTAGGTAGAGCGATGTGACATTATTGCAAACTTAAACTATTTATCTTATGCTGCTCTGCAGAGTTTTGCCCCTCTTTAATGTGCCCAATAAAACCCCTTCTATCACAATGCTCAAATTGCAAGCAGACATAAAAGATTGTGACGATAATAACACATGCACATATCCTACTAGTATGTGACCTTAAATTAAATAGTTTCAGTGGAAAATAATATGTTTTTTTTACTCTTTATAAATAGGGAAACACTGAAGAATGAACAGAAAACATACTTAAAATACACAAAATAAAACACCCTAATAGGGGAAAAGCTGATATAAATAAATAAACGTTACTAAAACTAATGGAAATCATTCATTACAAAATACAAACAAATGGAAATTCAATTAAACGATTAAGAATTAAATCATAACAGAATAACCAAAAAAAAGTTGGCATACACAAATAAGTATATAAATAAAGTTGATATTGTACTTCAAGGTACTCGTAAGGAAAAATTAAACAAGTCAAAGCTTAAAGAGTGAAAAAAGACAAATTGATTTAGTTAATGTTAAATAAAAAGCCTATTTAGACGTTCTGCAAGAAGATCAGAAAAAAAGAGTGATATTAAAATCTCAGAAAAAGGGCTAAATTAAAAGTGTTTTTTAAATGTGTCTTTAATAATACTAATAAAAATAAATTTAATTCAAAAGTCGTTTTCAGGACACTCAAGATTACTATACTGAGTTATATTGTATGTTTTAAGCCTACATTAAACAAACCTGCGGCCCTCTTAGCCTTCATCAGGTTTTCAGACGATCCAATAGCCAGGACTGTTTGTTCTTAATATCTCATACAATAAAAAACTTTACCACTAAATAAGATGTAAAACACAGTTTTATATAGCCATAGTTGAAACATATATATTTTTAGAGAAGCTAAATGAAAGAGCATTGCAAAACCCCACTCTGCAGGAACCAAAAGCATCGATTCATGTTTCTGTGTTGGCTTGAGATCATATAACTACACTCTAATAACCAAGCAGTTTTAAAGTCCTGCATTGTTATTTGCTACTGGTAGGATTACTTGCAACAATGACTTCCCACTGCATTGTCCCCTATATTAGGGTATGCAGTAAAAATTGTTGTATTTGACTATGTATTTGGAGGTGGAAGCTCTGTTTAATCATATGCTTCTTTTTATTAGTATTCTGAAGGAGGGATCTCAAAGGTCCAAGTATGGAAACTGGACTGGAACCCATCCTGAAAGTCCTAGCTGTCTAACTTTCAAAAAGTAAAGGTATTTGTATGTTAATGTGCAATTTAAGAAAATAACAAATGCATAAGAATCTTCCAAAACTTGATTTTATGTGACGACACCTGCTGTGATGGCTCACTTGTATCATTTAAAAAACATTACTTTACCTTTTTATCACCATGTAGAGGTGTGCGGCAGATTCAGCTGCATCATGAAAAAAAGTCAAGGTCAGATTCAAAACTTTTCCTTCATTTTACAACCGTCCAACAGATTTGCTAACTGTGCACAGCAGAGATTTCAAACACTCTTTTCACTGAAAGGTAAACTGAAGTTAAAATACGATACCTTTTTTTTATATCAATTTCCATAAAACAATTAATAAAAAGAACAATAACAGAAGAACACACGGTTTAGTCAAGCCAACTTGTTAAACTTCTCCCGTCCTTTCCTCTCCTCTCGAAACAACTCTCCCCTTCAGAGGGGAAAGCAGATTCCTCCGGTGATGACAGCTTCTCTCCACTGACTTCAATCTTCCCTGCGTTTTTTTTTTCTTCTTTTGGTTTTGTTTTATCTCACTCCTCCATGCGGGGTATGCTCAGGGGCTTGAGGCACTGTATGCTGCAAGGTGGGATAAGAAGCAGACAAACACATGGGCAGCAACCCCGATCTGAGTGTCTGCCAAAGTCCTGATAAGCTGACAGGCAGGAGAGGACAGCAAGAAGTGGAAGGAGCGCATTATGAGGACGTTGGGCTGCCACAATTGTCGTATCTGAGTGCTAATGGACTCTGTGATCTCACGGCTTTGCGTATAAATAGCCCACCTCTCAGTCACGTTGCGGGTGTCATTACGCATTTTAAGCTTTTTGCATGTCATTTCAAACAATGAGTGACCTGCAAAGCGGTTCTGATTGGGGTAAAAAAGAGCAGGGAGTCTGTCATTGCTTTAAAAATGCTGAGCAGAAAATGATACACATGCAAAATCAGTAGATAATGCAAAACTTGACTCTTGTCTAGCATTCATGTACCTATCAGGAAGTTATACTCACAGGATGCAATCACAGCAGCAGCAAAAAAAAAAAATAAAATAAAAAAAGTTAATACCGCTTACCATTTACAACAGGTGTCACGGACATAAAGGTCAGAGATAAATGTGTTTTAGTGCATTCAGATGGATCAACAGGCACATTTTTACAGTTTCTAACCAAATAAAAGCCTTATTATACTCTTCTTGTTTTGTTTTTGTCCTGGACTAAATACATATTCTTTAAGGGACAATTTGTGACAACTCCATAACTCCATTATTAAGCAGCATCAGACTTTTGCCCTCTCTGAAACATATAAAACATTTTTTATATACTTTTCCAGATTTGCAAGGCTGCATATTAGCCCTGCTTAGATTTGAAAATAGTTTGTGTAATCAAGCCATCTTTGCAAACAGTGTGAAATAGACAGGTACGCATGAAGATGCTGGGAAATACTTCCTCCACCGACTCCAAACAGCTCCAACACCGAGCAATGCAACCGGCTAAAAACGTGTGCAAAGTTTAGCAAAACATGTGACAATGATCCTGGTGATGACGAGAATTGATGACAGAAAGATCAAAGATGCAACGTTTTTTTTTTTTATTCTTTGAATACTGAGTTTTTAAGTATTCTGTGCCACTTCTCATACCTTGCTTGAACGCTTCAAATGAAAGCCAAAGAATAACTCTCCCTAAATAAACTAATCAAAGATCATTCAATCCATTTTTCCAGCCTCTTGCTAATCAGCCAAAGATGTTTCACTTTTAGTACAAGGTGCACTTTTGTAACACATAATTTCATAAAGCCCAGAGAGACTGGCTGTGTCTCCGTTTAAACGAATGTAACCTCACTGCAGGGATTTAGAGCCAAACTGTTATTAATGTTAGTGTACCTCCTCCTCCTCCTGGGATGTTGCAGGATCTGTTTATTAATACATTTTGTGTCCTCTGCCACCAAAAAGTGAATTTTCATTTTATCACTTAACCGTCTGAACATCTGCCTGCCTTTTGATGGTTGGTCAGTCCATCTGCCTGCTAATTAGAACACATCTGTCCGTCTGTCCATCTGCCAGCTTTTGGAGCCAAGGTGCTGGAGACGCGAGCGAAATTAGAGTCGTGTCATGCCGTGGTGGAAAGAAAGAGATGAAGTTAGCGCTAAATAAATAAAACACTGGGTGACACAAAAATTGAAGACGGCAGCATGTGCAAATGCCATGTGGCTTAACTGCTAATCAAAATTAGGATGTTTTGTTAAAATATTTATTCTTTAAAGATGTTATCTGAAATGGGCAGCGCTGCAGAGATATTTACTGCATGTTCCAAAATGGTCCCACCAGGCTTTAAGAAAGCTTGCACACATGCAGACAAGCACCTTGTGTTGTAATTGATCCAAAGGCTCACTTACAAAACACCAGAAGCCAAAAGTCTTGGCATCATGACTGGAGTAATCAGGCAGTTGCAGAACCATCTGATAGTAAAAAGAAAAATCACATGAAGGTCACCAGGTCCCTCTCAAACCCTTTCAAGTGGTTGGTAAAGCTGCATCTGTGGGGAATCCTCTGCCTCTGGTGATCTATGATCACTGTTGTCAGTACTGTAAAGATATGTTGCTATGTAAATAAGAAACACAGCAAAAAAAAAAAAAAAACTAAAAAAGATTATCTGCAAATATTGTTTGACCTATTCTGGTTTCCAGATCAGCAAACTTTAATTGGCTTTGTATCTATTTTAGGACCGAGACAATAACAGCATCACAGAGCTCAGTGGCTCATATTCCAATGTGGCAAGATCTCGATTCCTCATCTTCTGGCTGCAAATCAATGCAATGAGATGGCCTTTGGCTTCATTTTTCATCTTTAATATTGATCACTGCTCTTCTTTGGAGTGCGCTGTCAGTCCAATTACAGAAAATCGAATAGATTTTTTTTTTCCTCCTCACAAGCCCAGTTAGATTGGATTGGTTTATGCAAAGCAGATCAAACAGGAGTTGTCTCTGGGTCCGCGCCTATGTGCAAAACACAGCACTAATAAGCTGGAAAACTCAAACCTCCTCTGAAAAAAAATAACACAAAACATTATACGAATTCATGAATATTGAAGTATTGTAAGTCAGTTCTCTGATGATGCCACCAGTATGAAATTACCTCTAAAATGTAAGCGGCGAGAACTTCTGTGTCGAATCTCTTTTCACCGACAGTCGAAACTTACACAAAGTGCTAATAATTCACACAATTATAGGTGGCGAACAAAGCAGGTGTCTCTTCATTCGAAAATTACACAATGACCTTTGCAAGAAGCCTCTGCTCATGAAATATACATGACCCTGAACACAATATGTCAGACAGCCAGATAAGGCTAATTAGCTGCAGGTAAATTCTGAAGGCCTCGCTCTCTCTTTTGTCCCCGCAAAGGCACAGACCTTGGCCAAAGTCCTTCAATCCCCCGTGCCGTGTGATGCTTTTACACAGATCGGACAATGTTGACTTCACTATATCTAAAACTGTTTATTGAAGCTTGCAGAATGTGACCACTTTAGCTGGAGACTGAAGACATGCACTATAAAAGCAAAAGGTGAGATCAAGGATAGCAATCTTGCTCTCGAAACCAGGTATTCAGAGCTTCCCAGTAAGCCGTGTCAGTGTGGCTAAAATACTTTCAGTCCTCATAAATGTGAAGGGATGAAGCACATTTTGTGAAATATTAAGTCTTGTCATTCCTATGAAGCTGCGCCCCCATTTTGTATACTGTGCGTCTACTGGGATAAAGGGTGTAAAATGCCCAGCGAGCAGCTGCTTAGATACAATGTAACTTACTGTTTTCTTTCTTTTCTTTTTCTATAATGGTTGCTTCACCATGTTGGGCTAGAATTTCTGAGTGGTGTGCAAAATCTACGACAGTCCCCAAGTTGTAATGTATTGATGAATGAAACATAAAATAGGTACCACTTCCCTACCTTGAGGGAAACTTTTTTAAAAAGCGTAGGAGTAAATCAGGAAGCATTCCATTATCAATGCGGCTACATTTGAGCTGCGTTTATATAAATAAGCGGTGGTGCACATGTGCAGCAATTACGAAAGCTCTAAGCTGCATTTCAAAATTTTGGAAATTTCCCAAATGTTATAGCCTTGGTTATGTGGTGGTCTGACTACACAGGCTACAATATGTGATACATAAAACGACGATGAAGTGATATTTACTCAAAGCCGTGTGTCTTTGCATGGCATCAAAGTGAAAGTCACGGGTATTAGGACCAGCTACCTATAAAATAGCGTTGTTTGGGGTTGACTAGTTTTTATTTACATGCAAAGCCAGTCCTTTACAGAAGCAACGCATTGTCTTAGCCTTGTTTAAGAGATGTGTACTCTACAGGCAGAGCAATCACTCATCATGACACAGTCGAAAAACTGTTCAGGTGCGTTATGGGAAAGCATGGTATGGAATCCATTGTATCAATTGCCAGTTCATCATTTCTAGACCCCGATGTGATATTTTATTGAGGGGTTTGTAGGAACCAGACAATCCAAAGGATCCAGAGCATCTGCTCATGTTGAAATGCCAGGGCTCACTGAATGCCACCTGAGTTAATGTGGCAATGCTCTCAATGAATTAAAGCTGTACTGGCAAAAAAAAAACAAAAAAAAAACAGGAGGTCTACACTTTATTAGGCAGGCTGGTTTAACATTTGCCTTATCAGCAGTGTAAATCTGGGACCTTGCATCTCCAACTCAAAAGCGCCCTCTGTTACATCCACACTGTTGGACTTCTTAAATTTGCACAAATGGTTTAATCTGGGTATCTCAACCCTGAAGGCAAGATTTATTGTTTCTGCTGTTCATACACTAGACGCACTATGTCACCGCTGGCGACTTGTTTTACTCCAACTAGGCAGCTGAAGGCTCAGGGTCAATAGTTGGCTTCTTTTCAAAACCTCATGTACTGTTTTCTTCTATTTGTGAAAAGAGTTGTCTTTAGGAAGCTACCACAACTACAACAGCTACTACTAATACTAACGTACGTGTTACAGTCACTATTAAAAACTCCTGATGTCGCCGGCGCTGTAGATCACACCTCATTTCCCATTTAATTATCATTTGTTGGTGATCAGCAGGCTAATAGCCTTCAGGCACGCGTTGGTTTGTCAGTGTGTTTGGTTGCCTAACAGCAGTGGAAATGTGTTGCATTACAGCCGTCTATCACTTGTCTCCTCACTTTAATCTATTCTTTTGCATTCCTGGAGGCTTGTATTGGAGCTAACACCCCTCCTCATTGCACCTTTGCTGAGCCATCAATCGTATATGTACATATTGGGGGAGGAGGTGAGACGCCAATGGCGCTGTCTTCTTTTTCTCTGCTGAGCTGTCATCCCTCCCTGGCACCAGGCGCGCAGCACAGCTGCAGGGGAACCACTCTGCAGGGAACCTTCGTTTCCATCTGTCTCCAATTCACAGTGGCACCTATTTAGAGCAGCTCGCCGGCTGTGCATGCCAGGAGACACAAGAGGGCAGAGGGAACATGGTGCACGGGGGTCAACGGAGGTCTGCGTCAACATGGCAGAGTTCAGGGGCAAAGAGGGTGATACAACTATGAAAATGCTCCGTTTGTGAGGCAAAAAATATATATAATGCACCCAAAAAATGCTTTTATTTAAAAAGAAATTAGCAAAAATACGTGGAGTAAATCAGATAAACCTTGTTGTATTTTAGCTCAATTAATACTACCAAATGATTCATATCTGCAAAAACAGAGAACAATGTGACACAATTTCCTTCGTATTTAGTGGAATTTCCTTTTCAGAATCAGAATCAACTTCATTCGTCAAGTTTGTGGGTACAAATAAGGGTGTAAATAAGGAATTTGAATGAGACGCCAAAACTTGCATTGTGAAAAAAAACAAAAAAACAAGCAGAACAGCAAACTACAGTCTATAATAAAAACTTTTTACAGGGAAAGGTAAGAACAGGGGCTGTATGTACAAGAGTATGACTATTTATCCTTAATGACTCAATTCAAAGATTTTGTTGCTCATGATGCCATCTATTTTGCAAAGTGGACCAAACCCTCCTGCAGAAAACACCCCCACACCATGATGTTCCCACCCCGATACAGTTGGGATGGTGTTCTCAGGCCCTTCTTTAAATCCAATGTCATTGCAGGCCATCATGCTCAAACACTTCAGTTTTAGTTTCATCAGACTACGGCACATGTCTCCTATAAACCCCAGGTGTTCGTCTCTTAGCACATTAGCAAACTCTAATGGTGCTTTTTTATATTTAACGGTTCCTTCCTTCCTAGTCTCTCATCTCATGTTGGTGAAGGACTCATTTCACAGGGGACGATTGCACTTTCTTCCCACGTTTTCCACCTGCATCTTCAGGTCGGGTCTTTTGCTGTTCCTCTGAGCCTGATATGTACATTTAGCACCAAAAATATTCTTAATCTCTGGGACACAGCACCCATGATGGCTGGACATCCCCGTGCTTCCCTTTTATCTGAACAGATGAACATGCCATCTTCAGGGCTCATGAAACTGTAGCCAAGGATCAACCAGCCTTGTGGAGGTCCTCACTTCTCTTCCTGGTATGCAGGACACATAACCACATAGCCGTCTACGGCGCATGCAAATACCTGCTTTTTAACCACACGCCAGCAAACAAAACCATACATATATCTACAAAGTCCACATAACTTTGCATATATGGACATTTGGATGTGTAAACATGTCTTCTTCGATCCAATATGTTCACAAACAAAGTGTATTCCAGGGGCTTTGTGCCTGCGTGAGTATGAGGCTCGGCTTAATTTAGCAGGTGTGCTTTGACAGTTCTTGAATGAGAGCCAAGGCTGCTGTTAGAAGGATAAGAAAGAGGGGGTGCTCAGCCTGCATCTGTGCGGAGCCTGACTGTGACAGATGGGGACGGTTTAACTTATAGAGTTCTGTTAAGATCTGTAGGTTTTCTCTCACACTGTCTGTGCCAAACAGGTGTGTATTCTAAAAACGCCGCGGAGAGGAAAGAGGTGAACGAGCCTCCGCTGACGTGTTTGTTTGTTTGTTTGTTTGTTGGCGGCGTGTTCCGCGCGTGGAAAGGAGGCTTCGTTTGTGTGTGGGCTCGCGACCGCGCTCGGATTCGTCTCCGGGAGACAAGAGAGGGCCCTTTGTTGTTTAAAAGTCGCCTGCCAACTCTTCACCGCGAGAGGCGTGACTATAAAAAGGTATAATGTGTCGCCCCACGCGTTCTCCCCGCAAGCTCAATATCTACAGCCTTGTTTGAGAGCAGAGGAGAACTCTGATAGACACCAAAGCGAAAGGGTTTCGCTTTAAAGTCAATCTGCTCCGCGATGGGCCAGACCGCCAAGCTGCTCGTGGGGAACTTTTCCTCCGAGCGTTGGCCTAAGCAGCTACTGTTTAGTAACGGCTGCACAGTTGAAAAGTTCAGCCAGTTAGTGGCGGCCAGGTGTCTCACAGGCGGGCAAGACGCTCCGCCATATGCCTGCTTCTCGCCACCAGACGCCAGCCGTCCCAACCGCTGACTTTCACAAAGCGCCGCTCTCACTGCGCGAAGGTGAGAACTTGCTTTGAGCTTGCGTGTTTACTATCGAGAAGGAGGCAAACTCGCCCGGTCAGTGTTGGGGAATTAATACAGAACAGTTAATAACCTTAGCCGGGAAACAAGGATGTGGCTGATTTGAAGGCGTTTTCTGCAGGATTTATGACCCCCACCAGCAAACTTGTAGATTTTTTTTTTTTTTGCTTCTCTCCTGCATGCTGATTGGAAGGTTTAAAGGAGTAATGAAGTGCTGGTGTGTCCTCCTGCTGGGTTTGTATTTGGTGAGGGGGTGCCTGCGTGTCGCTGATAGAGGGATCTCACTGACACGGCTGCTCTGGCCCGCAGCATCTGGAAGCCAGCAGCGGCAGCCGCTGGGGGGAGATAAGGCGAGGCTAGTTGCTCTCCTGTAACTCACGTTTTTTTGCTCCCCTATGCCCCGTTCTCTTTCTCCGGTTCTCCCTCCAAACACCCTCTCCCCCGACGTCCCCCCCCCCCTCCGACCTTATCTCGAGGGAGAAGGCACGACTGGGTCGCTGCTGTGATAGCACCTGCCAGAACCAGAGCTGGTCTCTGGTGATTATGGGGGGGAATCATTATCTCTCCCTCCCCAAAAACTCATTTTGTACCTGCCAACATCTGAGGGGAGGCAAGGGGAGGAGCAGCAAGGGAGCACAAGGCTTCTCTAACAGGTACAGCAGAAAACTGTGCTTGTGAGAAAGCATTTTCAGGTGTGCATCAAAAAGGTAAAGCTCAGATGGTAAAGCAAGAAGTAAAAACGTGGAACAAAGCATCTTCAGACCTGCTTCTTTTATATAACTTTTGATACAAATAGCGTTACTATCAGACTTAAACTCATTTTTTTTGCTCCGTAACGAACCTCCAGCAGGTACAAGAATCTTGGTCATGATGCACCAAAGGTGATGCACTTCTGCATTAGATGCAATTAGATTTGAAAAATAAAATTCTGCTTCCTAATGTGTTGATTTAGAGTAAAACTAGGGAGTTAAATGCGTTCTCTGTCACCCCATTTGCAGATCTGTTGCTTTCACTCTAAAATGTTTTGCTCTCTTTCAATAGACATTGATCACTCCACTCTTTGATCCTTCTTTTACAAGACATTGTGAAGACCACAATTCTAATTATTTTTTCGACCATTTTTTTTCATCTTTTGTTATTGTTGTTCTTTAATCCTCTTATTTTTAACCTTCTTTTGTCTATTTCTTGCGTATAATCTTCATGTCTGCCTTCAGTGTCTCCTCCTCGGTCCTTACAAACCAACCTTGCCTCTGCCACCTGCACATCTTTGTATTTTTATTTGTTTTCCATGTTTAGCCTGGGTTGTGTCATTATTTGGTTTTTGTCTGATTCTTTTTTGTTGTTGCTTTTCCATTACGTACTGTCTTCATATTACATAAAGCACTTTCTTTTGCCCTTGTTACATCAGAAAGGCGAATTATAAATGAAGAGCTTCTGCCCCTTATATATTAAGCACTGCAACTTTAAGAAAGAGGTGAAATCTCTGTGGTCCTAATTAATAATCATAGTTATATTCACTTTGTTTAAAGCTATAAATATCCCATGTTTCCACCCAAAGGTGGGGAATTCCAATAATTGTGGGTAAAAATACCTTTTAAAAACCGCCCACGTTTCATGAGCTGCACATTCTGAGGGTTTATAGAGAAATCAGTTCTCCGTCTCTGCCCCCCCGCACGCCCAAATACTGAGAAAGCCACATCAGGTTCTCTCACTTCCTCTCTGCTGATGACCATCTGTGTGTTGGTTTCAGCCAGGAGCTTGGCACATCTGTGTGCTCACATCCCGTCTCACTTCTCTCCTCCACACAGCCCTAGCACCAATAAGAACTTGTGACAGAGCCGCCGCTTCTGAGCGTTGTTGTCGCACAAGGCACAGGGCTCTCTTTTATTGTCGGGGTTTGATGGCGGTCAAAGGTGAAGAAAGCGGTGACTCCACTAGGCCTAGGCTAGATAGTCTGAGATTCTGATGGCATCATAACCCAGAGCAGAAACAGAAAAGAAAATGTTTCTCAACTCATAATAGTTGCCCAATAATAATTCCTCTACTTGTACATAGTTTTTTGTACTCATAAGGAGAGCGAGGGAAGAGAGCTGGGAGTTTTGACACAGAATCTGTTTGAAATCTGAATCCTAATTTCATCTGGTTTGACGATAGGAAAATATATATATAAAAAAAATCCACACTGATGTAAAAGCGCTGATTTTTCTCCGTTTTGTTTTGACTAGTTGTTGTAAAGCATTTGTGCTCAAATCTCATCCAATGGTCGGCCTCCGTATGTTTGACAGAACCCAACAATGTACGGTAATTACAAACGCTTCAGTGTTATGGGGTGAAGTTTGATACATTTTAAAGGTTTTCTGTGGGTTTCAAGCCCAAAATAAAGTATTGCAATAAAAACTTCCAATGGGGAAAAATACTGTTTAATAATTTACCCATTTATTGAAACAAAAACTGATTTGATGAAATGGGATTTCCCCGTAGATCTTTGTCAAAGAAAACTGAAGTGCGTCAAACAGTCATTTCTTTTTTTTTTTATACTTTGTTTATCATGAGACGGACTTTAATCATTTTGATCTTTGCATCTGTCATTTTTTTATTAGTCACTTAACTGTGACCTATAAATCATTCAGGGACAAAAAGAATCCTAAACCAAAGGGCAGAATCGAAGCAGCTTTTGCTCAATATTTACGCACTTTGTTTCAGAGTTGCTTCCCGATTTCCAAGAACATATGAGAAATACCCATAACGCAGTAAATTACAAATAGAAGAGCAGCAGAAAGGTGATTCCCACAGAGCTATGAGCAGGCAACATTGGCAAACAGCAGATAATTCAAATAATAAAATAAATAAAACGTGGAATATGTTTGTTATTGTTTTGCAAAACGGTAGCACCCAGGATAACCCTTTTCTAAAGATTAGTTTTGACCTATTATCTGCTTTCATTTGCATTTACTCGTTGCATTTTCACAAAAATATTCATTTATATAAGAAGCCCTGTTAGAAATTACACACCTTACTAAAAAATTACATTTACAGTGATTGGCTTTTTCTAGCTTGGAGATTTACTGAAAGATTGTAGTTGTCATTAGGATTCACAAGGATCATCAACGAGCCTCATCATTAAGTGCCTGATATTGTTGTAAATTTTCTTCCGGATGCAAATAAATAAATAAAATGACTTCCACAACAATGGAAGAAATGCACCATTTTTGCACCATTTACACAGCTCACTGTCCTCCTTTTTAATATAATCAGATGAACAAGAAAGTATGAGAAAAATACAATTCGTGACTGCTAAATTTGATATTTCACCCTCTGGAAATAAAACTAATCGTACACATTTTTTCACAATTGTCAGTGACCACTACCTTCAGACTCAGATCTAAGTTGGTGGGGCCTCATATTTCACTTTATCGACCATGATTCACGAAAAAAGAGACAATGCAAACTACAGTGACAGAAAAATTAAAGGAAGGGTGAGACGAAAAGTCTTAAATAGGAGCAAATAGTTGAAGAGTTGAAAACATTGTGTGTTGGGGGGGGGGGGTGATGTTTTTTTTACCCATAGAACAAAAGAAAACTATCCTGGAGCAACTAGGCAAGGTGCACAGAAGCAAGGCTGAGGCACCTTGGAGCAGAGAATGCAGGAGGGGAAGAAGTGGCCACAGGCCGACACAGCTGGTTCCTGACAGAGGAAGCCCACATGGAGGCCCGGGTCCTGTTGCTTTCTGTTGTCTGCTGCTATCAACACAAGCAACGTTGCTGCTTGGCCTCCCCAGAGGCTGCAGCTCTGCAACACAAAAAAAAAAAAAAAAGAAGCACACAAACTGTAACGACCGGGCGCACACTTCTCTTTTGAGCTGCGGCGGCGGGCAGGGCAGGAGGAGGGTTCAGACGAGAGCACAGCCCCTCTACCAGAGCCACAAGACAAGCTGACCCGCTGCTGACATTCAGTCACACGCGCTCCAGATTGCCTCACACGCGCTGCTGAAAAAGACAAGAACCGACGGTGACACAACCAACCGAGGGAAAAGAAGGAGAAACTGAATCTACCTCAGAGGTGCTACTCTAAACGGCCCTGGTGAGATGGAGAAGCGAGAGAAGCAGTCGGGGATGTCACATTGACCTAAACTTGTTTTATATGTGCCGAATGCAAAGCTTTATGCAAACAAGCACAAGGAGATACCGGGAGGGGGAAAAATAACACCAGGACTGAGGACTTCAAAGGGAACGTGGAGGAAATACGAGCAAACATCTTTGTTTCTTTGCAACATCTGGAGAGTCATATGAATCTAAGACCGTTGTGTCCTTGCGTGGCAGTTCGACAGTTGCCACACAGCTGTCTTCTGGGGCCTCAAAAGGCAGAAATGATGAAGAAAAACAAGAAAGGTTCAAGCTGAGCAGGAAAACTCTCGGATCTAAGAGTCCCCTTAAGTTTAATACCACTTCGCTGGCCGGCAAGGGCCAACAGTCTGCTAGTCTCCAGCCTCACCACCCTGGAAACACTTTGCCGCGTCCGGACATGTCTGCCGAGGTCAATTTGGAGCGCCAGAAGAGGGACGACCTGGGAGCGTCGTCGTCCTCGTTTGCTCCGGCCTTTGCTCCACGTGTCCCCACGGTCACGCTGATCAGCCACAGGGAGCTGTGGGAGAAGCACGCTTCTCACAGGCTCCAGCCTGGGAGTCTGGACCAAAAGCTGGTGGCCAGCAGTCGTTACAGATGTTCTGAAGGTAGGAGCTTGTTCTCTCTTAGAGGAGCCGTTTTATGAAATCTCCTGGCCGGGCGGTGACCGTGACGAGCGACGGACGGTACCGCAGCTGTCCGGTCCGCTCATTAAGCCGAAATGATTGACGGATAATCAGTTTGTGTTGACTTTGCTGCAAGGGCAATGGGAGGTTTCTTCATCTCGCTGAAAAGGAAGACCATAAGACCACTGGGTGAAACATGAGCTTCAGTTTAGAGAAAGGCTGCTATTAAATTCAACAGTATGCCCTTTATTTTCTGGGACTTCACTTGGTCTGCCAAGTTCAAATGTTGCTAACAAGCCCATGGAGCATATTAAGCCTGTGGCACTGAAAAGGAAGGGGAAGATTTTTTTTTAGTGGGTGGGTGGAGGGGGTCTTCCTCTGGGCTTCCCCATACAGCTGCAGGGAGCACAACTCCATTCGGCACTTTCGCAGCTCGGCCTAACGTATGAATAATGAATTCCTAACGTACGTACAGCCTAAAACGGCCGTGCGTCACGCCGAAACGCCGGCGGTGCAACATTCAGCCGAGCCTGCTGCTGCAGACGGTCGGGGGGGACACTTGAAAGGCAATCTGCAAAAAAGGAAGAAAGAAGTGCACTGAAGTATAAATGAAAACCTGACTTGAATAAGCGAAGGTTGTGATGAGAGAGATGCATTAACAATCAGACTTTAAAAGACTCGTTTTGCAGGCTCTAAATACGTAGGAACGGTAAGCCAGAGCGCGGACTAATACCCAACGTGGTGAATTACCTGCAGCGTGTCCCGTCTCTTGGCAGTAATGAGCTTTGTGAACGTCGCAGTGATAAGGCCTCTATAATTAGGCTTAGTCATAAGCATCCTCCCTGTATTTCTGTGATAAAAAAAAAAGCCCAGCAGAACTCCGGCGCTGGTGCTCAGACACATTCAGCTTCACATATTCACATTTGCAAGCTAAATCAAAATGGTCCACTTAGGACCGTAAAACGGCCCCGGGCCCTTTTTTTGTCTCCAGCAGTTTACCTGATGTCTAAACCTATGTGGAGGGATATGTGCAGTCGAGCGGCGTGTTCACACCGTACGGAGAAAGCAACAGCGCGGCGCCCGCCCGCCCGCCCGCGCGCGTGCGGGTCCATCCGTGCGCTTCCGTGTGTTTGCGAGGTGTTGTGAGCCACAGCGTAGGCTTCCTGTGAAGGAGCAGATGTCGCAGAGCTAAAGCACAGCTGCGACGAGCGATAACCGCGGTGGCAAGAATATGTCGGCACGCTGGCTCTTCTCCCTGGGTCTTATCAGTCGCACCCAGCACACAGAGTCACACGCGCGCGCGCGCCGGCATAGACACTCGCATAAACACTCCACAATAAGGAACTGCCACCTAGCACTAGCGCACCCTCCCAGCAGGCCCAGATAGAGCAAGTACACCAATGAGAGGGATGGAGGGAGAAAGAGAGAGAGAGAGAGTAAGAAAAGCAGACTAAATCAAGGGACTTTGATGAAAAAGCTGGAAAAGAATCCCCAACAAAGCCTTGGCTCATGTCTGCTGTATCATAGACTCCACAATTTCTATGCCAGTCCTAATCCTCCACAGATATGAATAGGATATTCTACATTTCTCTAAAGAAACGGGCCACCAGTAATGGCATTTAAACATCAAAAATAACTATATCTCCCCTAACGTCGATGACACTTGTTTACACTGTCACGTGTCATGGAGGTTTAGATACCAGAACTATATTTAACAAAGTTTCTTCCAGGCTGCAACTACCTGCTCACAACTTGACAATATTTTTTGCTAATCACAGATGGAAGCTGGTCTGTTGTAGCAATAACAATGTCCAAAAAGGTAAAACAGCCTACACCGTGCATGTGTTTCTCGCAGGCCAAGCAGCAGCTCCCGGAAAAACAGCTCGGCTGTCCACCTGCACGTACAGACAAGTCGCCGGCGACAGGCTCTTATCGCTCAGTATGAGTTGTTGGGTGAATGATGTTATCTGCTATTCATCGTGTGGTTTGTCTCACAGTTTTGTCAGGTCACGGGCTCCACAGTCACCCTGATAAACAAAACCGTCGCGTACAGAGTGACAGCTCAAAATTTGTCAAGGCCCAGAGCCAACATTTCACAAACTTGCGACTTGAGTCAGTTTTCACACTAAATCGCTGGGAATAATATCCACCTCACATTCGCAGATTGGAGCAAAAAATGATATAAAAAAAAGCCCGGCAAACATCTGGGAAAAGTCGGCACTGGTCACAATGCGGGAAAGGGTGAAATGTTAAGTAAATCGGAAGAAAAGCAGCAGCTGTGTGTGTGTGTGTGTGTGTGTTAGGCAAGACAAGGTGGTAATGAAATGTGTGTGTCTGAGAGAAAGAGAAAGCAGTTATCCTCTTTATTTCCTCAGTACCAGTGTTGTGGTTTCTATGAGGAGCAGATGTTCACAACTTGATACAGTGCCTCATCCCCCTCTGCTCACTATCTCCAGTGCCAGCACCACCAACTGTCTGCAACCAACAGACACACGAAAACACATGAAAACACTGCCTCCTGGGAATCTATCTATCTATCTATCTATCTATCTATCTATCTATCTATCTATCTATCTATCTATCTATCTATCTATCTATCTATCTATCTATCTATCTATCTATCTATCTATCTATCTATCTATCTATCTATCTATCTATCTATTCTCTCCTTCTGTGTCTCTCCTTTCTCATACTCCCTTCCTCATTTTTTTTTATTTGCCATACGGCGTTTGGAAGGGTATGAGTTTCATTCCAGTTTCCCCAACCGCCTTCCCAAGTGTCTTTGAGCAATGCACTGTATCCCAAGTTGCATATTGATTTGGTCATCGCTGTGTGATTGTATTGTGGGGAGCTGATGCAACTAGAAAAGCGCTGTCCTTTTACCGTTTTTCTCTCTGTCACGTTCCACATTTTTACTGTCTGTTTCCTTTCTTCGCTCGGGTTAAGCGCCGTATTCCTGAGCCGACACCAGCCCTGGTCGGGCATCTTTTGGTTTTCCGTCAGTCTGTCCTTCTGCGAGTCACATCGGGCCATGTGCTCTCTGAGCCCAGCTTGCCCTGGCTAACATACACATTAAATGGCTCGTGTTGTAGTGTCCTAGTACACTTCAAAAGAAATAAGTTGAATATCCACAATATTGGAGTGGGGGAAAAACTACTGTATCCAAGGGCACAAATGCTGAATTTGTGTTTGAACGACAGGCAACATTTTTCTGCTTCATTTCAAACAAATTGTCACAAGGATCCATAAGAACTATTTGTAAAAGCAGCATTCCTGTTTGTGTGTTTGAGTACCTGAATAGACGAGTCAATGATCTGCTACCAAATGCAGATCTTTTCTCTTTTTTATCTCTTTTTTTTTTGGTGATATATGTTAAAGGCGTAAAGCATCTTCTTAAGCGAAATATCGGAAAGAACAGAGTTTAAATTTCAACGCGGACCAAACCGTTTCTGTCAGATTCACAGTTTACTTTTGATGATTTGAGATGAATTCGGAGCCCACGTCAGTGACAATAACAGCGGCTTCACAAGAAATTGTTGTGTCAAATTTACACGGGCGAGGGAAGGATAGCAGCAGACAGAGAAGCGCAGGGACACAATGAGTCCGGCATTCCTTTCAGTCAGCTCAGAGCCTTATCTCCGTTCGGCACACGAGCCTGTGACTGCTGCAAGAGGAAAGGATTTACAATGTGCAAGTGGAGGAAATGCTGCAAACTTCTCTCTGTCTCCCCTGCTTTTTACTCTGACTCACGTATTTACACAGAGACAAATCATCACTCGCGCGGCAGAACAATGGCCAGAGCCAGTTCTTGCATCTCAGAAAGGTGCCCAGCCATCCAGCAGATGATGTCGACATAATAAAAGAGGCGAGGAAGAGGTGTGTGCGAGGTGACAGAGAGACAGAGGAGTGAGACGGAGGCTAGACAAAGGTGCCTTTGTCATTAACGCCATCAAAGGGACTTCCAGGCACAGCGTTGGCCTGCGGAGAGTTCATCGAGGCGAGTTCTCGCCTTGTGTGTGTGTCTCATTGTGCAGTTTATCAGGCTGGCCACATGGAGCGTCGGAGGTAACCCGGTGACCGCGCAACAAAAGGCCAAATTAAGAGGAGTAAGAGGCTGTCTGTACAGAGAGGCTGACAGGTTGACTGACACTGTTCCCATGGAGAATAGCATCCTGTCAATCTCTGAGCTGTCACCTTGACAGGAATCCTTTCTTTGGATGCAGCCCTCATTGCCAACCTCTCAGTCAAGGCCACACAGATACACTTCTACCATTTTCAGTATTCTGCACAATGAGAAAACCAGCCCTCTGCACCAACATACTAAGGAGACAGACACACATGGGCAATGTTTTAATAATGAACAGGGGGGATGAGTGGAGGGTTACAATGAGGTGGCATAAAAGCTCATTTCCAGGGTCCTTCGCCGGATCCTGGGACAAAATGAAGAACATTTTTTTTTTAGTGCATTAACTGTTTTACATGAAGTATTCCCTGTGATTAGCTTTGACTATACCGTCCACTTTTTTATCCAGATATGACCCTTTTCAAAGTAATTTCAGCATTTTTTTTTTCTTTTTACAATGTGTACTTGTATAAGTTTATCGGCACCTCAACTTTCCCAGATCCATCTTATAGCTATGCATCCGTGCACAGGTTACACTGGACCTGTATTTTACCCCAGGCGGGTGTGTTCCGAGATGTTCGGTCAGAACCAAAACACCAGTTTTGCTGTAAATTTTCAAACTCTTACAATATCAAAAAAACAAACAAAAAAACTGTTCTGCACCAAAGGTTTTTTTTCTCTTTATTTTTTACCTGAAGATATGTTTTTTTTTTCTCATTGCGGATGCAGGCAACTGATCCTAATCAAGGGAGTGTTTGTGTTTAGCGCGGCGGAGACTGGTGCGACTGGTGTCGGGGCTCAGCAGCTGTCTGTGTGTACTTTACAAGCTGGTTCTGTTTGTTCTGTAGACACAGGTGGGGTCAGGAGGGTGTCAGCTTTGTCTGCTGCCCCCCCTCCATGGCTATGCACATGCGTGTATATGTGTGTGTGTGTGTGTGATAGAGGGCAGGCGGGTGGGGCAAAGGGCCTAACAGACCAGTGTGGACAGGTGGAGGATTCTCACTATAGTGGCAGCAGATGTACTGTACCTGCCCTTTTCTCTCGCTCTCTTTGTGTTTTCCTGTTTGCCTGCCTAATAGATTTGTTTATACGCTTACAAGCCGTATACATTATGACAAATAATACTAATCTCTAAAAACTACTATTTGCTAAAACAGTATAGTACACCACCCCGCTATTATTTAGTTTTTAAAATGACCGTCACATTACTCTGTTTCTAAAAGCGTATGTTTTATTTTTTAACCCCGGAGACCCGTTAGATGATCCGTCTTCTGCTCGTTTCTCTTGTTTTGCTGTCTGAAAACTTGGCAGATCTGCTAAAGTTTTGCACTCAGGTGCTTTGTCCTTTACAGGCAATTTAGTCACCTTGTTGCCAATAAAAGGTTGAAACAGTCAATTAAGCATGATGCGGGGATGTTAAATGTTGCTTGTGCACAGCGCAGGGCAAAGTCTTCGCTGCTAAGTCAACAATTAAGACGAAGACATGTGCGTGTTGAACACATCAAAAACATTAGTGTCGCAGTCGTTTTTCACGGGTCAGATTAATTTGGAAAGGTCAAACAATTAAGAAAAGCTGCAAATTTCACAAATTTTCGCAGCTCTGACACAAAATCCCTTATAATCACTTTAAATGTATGTTTTAACTACAAACTGCATCAGCTGGTATCTATTTCCAACCACACTGATATGTCCATCTGCAAAACAAAACCTTATACTTTTATTTTAATCCCCCCTCCCTACCTTTTTTTTTTTAAACCCTACTTATATCCGCTGGGCAACCAACCCCTACGATCAGATTATTGGTGAGAGTTTCTCAGACAATCAATGATGGTTAAAGGGATTGTTGGTATTTTCTGAAGTGAGGTTCTGTAAAAGCACTGTCAGTCATGGAGCCCATTCTTGTAGTTAACACATGCAGTTTACTTAATCTTTAACAGTGACTTTTCTAGGAGTGAAATAAACACAAGAGAATTGATCTGCTGGCACGTGAGTGAACACTGAACCTCAGCGACACATTTCCCAGAGTTCAGTCACTGGACTGATGTTCAGACAGATGGAAGATGGGGCTTCTGTAGTGAAACTCTAGGAAGGACCAGGATTGGTTGGTTGTCGCTTTTAAGGAACTCTGCCACGTGTTTTTGATCTTTCAAACTTTCTTCATTAACCCTAATTTCATTAACCTAAAGCTTAAGATGCTTTGATGTGTATCATTTTCATTTTTGCAATTAAATGCAGCAAAACCAAATTAAAGGGATATTTCAGATTTAATTAATTTACATTCTGTGGTATAATTATTATCAGTATTATCAAAATAAGTTTGTTGAAAAACAGAAGGCTAACAGCTTTTGAGATGGATCCTCGGTTTAAGCTGTTTTTAGCAATCTAACACATCTCACACCTTTTTATTCCCCCGGGGTGCAACACTATATTAGCTGTTATTGAATGTCTACACTTGGCTAGACAGCAGCACAGTTCTTGGTACCGTTGCCTTGCATCAAGAAGGTGCGGGGCCTTTCTGTGTGGAGTTTGCATATTTTCCCTATGGGACTGGTGCCCTCGTATGGGAATAACCCATTTGATCCTCCAACTACTGCCCTTTGACCCTGCAAGCATTAAGTGGGGAAAGACCACATTTTCACCAGTCACTGTTTGATTTTTCTCTTCTGAGCAGCTTCCCCGATAAAGCATTTAAGTCAGGTCGACTGAGGCTGAGATCCAAGAATACTGCAAAACCCGGGAAGATATCTCTTATTCCTGTTGTTGCTCAGGTGACATTCTCCCACAAAATCCCACACAATCTGCTTCTCCTCTCTAATCCGTTTTAATCACAGTCATAGCATGCATGTGACTTTATTGTTACATTGGACTGACAAACCAGCAGAAAAAAAAGTTAAAACAGTTTGAAAGAAAGAAAGTGTAGAAATGGAATACCCTCTGATATAGCGCTATATCACTCAGATATGAACATTTTTGAGTTTGAGTTGTTTTAAATCATTCTGACTAGCTGCTAGTTGGTAGCACTGCTGCCTTGCTAAACAAGGAGAAGCAGCATTTAGTTCCTATGCTCCACTTATCTGGAACAAACTTCCAGAAAATTGTAAAGGTGCGGAAAGCCTGAGTTCCTTTAAATCAAGATTAAAAACACATTTGTTTAGGATTGCCTTCAACTGTTCTAGTTAACTGAATCACCACTTACTTCTTTGTTCTAATTTCTATCTACATTTTTTTCCTACTTGCTTTTATTCTGTTTTAATTTGCTATATTTTAATCATGTAAAGCACTTTGCATTGTCCCTGTACTGAATTGTGCTATATAAATAAATTTGCCTTGCCTTGCCTTGCCTTGCAGCAGGAATAGGGCCTGGGTTCAAACCCTGGCCTGGGGTCTGGAGCATGTTCTCCTTCTGAATGCGTGGGTTCTCTCTGGGTACTCCGGCTTCCTCCCACAGTCCAAAAACACAACCATGTTATAACTATGTTATGTTAATTGGTCTCTCTGAATTGGCCTAAGGTGTGTGTGTGTCTGTGTGTGTGTGTGTGTGTGTGTGTGTGTGTGTGTGTGTGTGTGTGTGTGTGTGTGTGTGTGTGTCCACCTGCCTCTTTCCCAATGACCACATGGCGATAGGCACCAGCAGCCCTGCACAGATAAGCAGGTATAGGTAATTTATGGATAGCTGTTAACATTTCACCGCTCAGTGACGGCAATATGGCATCTGTCTTCCACAAGGGGAACTACTTCTGACAGTTCCCTTGACAAAGCGTCACTCAGAAAGTCTGAACTATCCCTTTGATTGTTACAAATATTTCCTAAATGAAGCCCTTACCCATCCTGAGTCAGCGCCTTTAATTTAATGGAGGAGCTGCTGTTTAGGCATGTTTGACTGGTGACATATTCATGCAGGAATAAAAAGTGTAACAACCAACTCTGGTCCATGGTCCTGCTCTCCATCTTCACAGCAGACTTGTGAGGTGACTCTTCATGCTGTCTCAGCACCGGGAAAGAACGTCCCATTTACAGGCTAATGTTCCCTGTTTACTCACATGCCTGCAGGCGCAATCTTTTATTTTTTTATTTTTTTGCATTTATTGCGCCCCTAGAAAGCGCTCATTATAGTGTTAGATAAAGTAAATAAAATCTCCAGAGCGCTGCTGCTGTTCTTCTCCATGAAGCCCTGATATGGGGAAACAGCGGCCCCCACCGGCAGGTGGTGAAATAGTAAAAGTTTGGCTCAGCTCTTCTCATGCGCTTCTGTAGGGATCTGAAGCTGAAATAATGAAGTAAGGCATATTGTTTAGAACAGTTTAGATAAAGATGTTTTTTTTTCTTCGATTTTTTATCCTTGAACTGTTCAAATCGCAAAAGCGTATCGTCTGCAAGTGTTTTAATATGTAAGATACTTTGGAACGTGGCCTTATTTGACTAGATTTGCAACAATATGAGTCTCAATCTCTCCTCTGGCTTAGGGGAGGGATTCTTGTGCAATAGTTGCCAATTTTCACTCTGATGGTATCCGGGAGAAGAGAGAGAGAGAGAG